>NW_026250633.1:0-18752 GCF_024244095.1 Nematocida homosporus | reverse complement strand
CCACTGATGTAGATCTAGATTCACAAGATATTAAACAAACACTAAGTGAAATTCCAAAAAGAAAATCAGAAAGCATACTCTTTACAATATTGGTAGGGATTGGATTGAAATATTTGGAAAAATTCACAACAATTATAATAACTCAATCTCTGACAATTTATTAGAAGAGGCAGACTAACACAATTAGGGCTAAACATATTCGATCCTAAGTCTGATTTATTACATGATTGGTTTACTATCTTATCAGACAATAATTTTGAGATGCGTTAATGGCTAATTCCATCTGTTTGATTTGTTTCGCTGTTTCTTCTATGCGCTTGTTTAACGATAGTGTTGTCTTATTTGCTTCCGCGATCCGGTTCATCAATTGGTCGATTTGCTTTCTGATTTCTCTTGGGTTAGTATTGATTTGAGATACTTGATTTTGATTTCTGGACTAATGATAAACATTTCTTTTTAGCCTATTTCACAATTCTTTGAAATATATCTCATTTTGTTCTAGAGTTTTTGTCACATCGTCTAACTCATCCTCCCATCTTTTCTTATCACTTTCCTTTTCTCTGCAGCCAATCCTTTCGTTTCCTTTGCTATCTGTCTTTTTAGCATTTCGTCGCTTATCTGATCCTTTATGCTATCCGACAGATAGAGATTTTTATCTCTCTGACGGCAATAATGAGCTACCTCCTTATCATGGAAATGCTTTAAGAATAGATGGGTGGGTGTAGTGGGATTAAAATACATCCTATCTAGACTAAGAAGTTAGCGCAGAGTTGTCGATTTTGCCAGTACCACTCAAACATATATTTGGATATTGTCGTGCCCCGGGGAAGGGATAGTACCTTTCAACCAAACATACTCAACTAAAGACAAATTGTGTTAGTATTGGGTTGGTATAACTTAAGTTATCTTTATTGTACATCATCTTGAGATAGTCTGTAAACTCATAATATAAATGCTAATCTGAGCTTGTGATTTCTAATTCGAGATTTTAATCGCACTCGCTGCGATCAGTGCCAGGCCGATAAACATTACAGAACTATGCCCCTATAAATAGCTCACTTTGAAATGGAGGCTGGCGAGGACACCGCGGAGGTAAAGATCTTGGCTGCTTGACATTCCAAATTCTTGAGGTGTTATCTATTATCTGAATACTCGTGAGTGAACCCGTGTAAAAGGGCACATAGTTAGGTGTGCCCGGTTCATCTATCTGACCCTCGGGTACCTCCAGATTTGATAAAGTCAAGACCTTTAGGCCCACAAATCGGAAATTGGCCCAGAGAATAATATCCAATAAAATCGCACGGGTTACTACCACGCCATCTCGGAAGTGTAGCACGAGCCGGCAAACAGGCCTAGTTGGGTATGTAATTAGGTCTACCTTAAATCTTACTTCCTCCTTATGGGAGGCCAGATCATCATTTAGAACCTTTAGAGTTAGGCCAGCAAGCTTTAACTCACCAGAGGTTTCATTAAACCATGGACTATCGGCAATAGCTAGTCTCATGACAAGAGCCACTTTAATGTAGTCAAAGAAGCGAAGGCTCAGTTGTTCCTGAAATCTCAAGCTTGTTGCCTTAGATAGCATTTCAGCAGACAAACACTGATTAGTACCGTCGAATTGCAAAACCAGCCTATCAAGACCAAGAGCCATTGGTGTAATACCACGTTTCCACCTTTTCTCTACATATCTGAAGAAGTTGTATTTTTGGCATACATGTGACCCCTGAATACATATGCTCCTATTGCTATTGGCAAGTAAATCAATATCCTTTAGTCTATCAAGGTTTCTAAAGACAAGCTTTGAGATATTCCGGCCTTTCGGATGAGAGAGAATTTGGATTAAGGAAAGATTGCAGTATGGGGTTAGTATAACCACTTCTGTTGGTTTAACAAAGTTATAGGTCCCCAGGAGCCATTCGACAACCATACTAGGAGCATTGTCCAATACTAAAACATCAACTTCCATGGTGTATTGGGGTAGTTTGCAGAGTAACTTGTTAAATTTAAACAAATCAAGCGGATTGATACAGTAGAACACGTAAAAGTTTTGGATTGTAAGCTTATGGGTAGTAATACAGCGGAGTCGTTTTAGCATATCAACAACTGCATTAAAGGGATTAAACGTATACTCCTCTTCCCCATCAATAGTGATATCGGTGTAGTGTATATGCTGGCAAAAAGCCAGATCTTTTCTTAGCTTATTGTTATCACACATCTTAACCCAGCTTGTAAGTTGAAGGGTAATGGGCTTCTTAATCGTTATGTGTTCGGTGTTTTTAAGCTTAGTACCACAACAGACATTATTAGAAAAGGATTCTATCTCTGATCTAGTGAGGATACCAAGCGTACGAAATACCTCGAGAGTATCATAAAAGTCCGTTCGCTCATCTTTATAGCGGACTTCGGCTGTGCCGGTCAAGGTAACATAGTTAGCACAAGCATCTTTTATGTAATTACCGAGGAAGGGCTCATATCTTCGACAAGGAAAGTTGCGGCCTGCCAGAACAACAAGGTTGGTAGCAAAGATACGTTTCTCAACGGGTTTTTTTGGATTCCTCATAAGACTTGTTGGCTTTGTATGAAGGAGGTGGTTATCTTGGATCATAATAGTGTGGACATGAATTTTGCCTTTAGGTTGAAGATTCAAAGGTTGACGGCCCAAAGATTGAAGATTGGTCCAATTAAGCACTAATGTTATCTCTGGGTGCTGTTTAGTACACATCTCAAGGCCTAGTATTGTCAAAAACGGTTTATCAGCGGGATTGATTTTGACCTCAGAACATTTGGTAGAAACGGATGAAAGAAAAGTAAGATTAACATTGCGTTGATTAGATTTAGGGAACACAACTATTTTGAAGTTAGCCGTTAAACATAGACCGTCAAGGTTTTGGGGAAGGGTATGTATTTGGACAAAGTGAATAGATGAAAACGGTTGCAGGATGGCGATAGTACTATCGCTCCAACATAGCAAAAAGAGATTCATAACTACGAGCGTGCAGGATGATTTAGGAGTAAGACCGATGACTTTCTCCGCCTCACGCAAACTAGCATTATAAATGGACTGGTTTTTGCTATTGTACTCTAAGTTACACTTCAAATTAAGCTTTAACCTCTTACAATCAATCATGTTAATGACTCGAGTTATAATTAAGATATTCGTTTGATGCCATTTTGACTCAGTCTCGGTATAATTAACCAAAACTTCTATGGTCTTGATAGCAGCAATTGTATTTAGAAGTTTAAAGGCCGCGTTTGCCTCTTCGGCACTTGAATACTCGGGCAGGGTAAAATCTATAGACTTGGACCTAACTTGCACTATAGAAAGGTCGGGCATCTCTTCTGACACATTTGAATTTAGACTTGGGTTAGCATCGGAATCGACGAGTGTTGACTGTTCTGGAGTGTACGGTCTAGCCAGTACAGCCATTACCCCACAATCCAATAGAAATCCAAGCTTTTTCAATCTAGCAGCCATCTCACCCGACTTTTTCCAACCCGCAGAGTCATTCTCACTACCAACCCTACTTCCACAAGCCAACTCATCTTCACTATCTTCAGCTGATCCACAAACAACATCCACTAACACCAATAACCCAATAACAACCATCCACATAAGTATTGTAGATGGATAATTCTCATTTATACCTAGATTAGTTCTATTTTTGAGATAAGGCATATTCAAAAAGAAATAAAGCTCATTAAATAGTAAATGTGATAAGATCAATATTCAAAAGAATTGGGTTAGTGCTGGGTTGCAGAACTAAAACATAACCTTTTTGTTGTATGTTCCTAAAGAACATTTCCAGTTTCTAAAAAGACGGGAAGCAAATTACCTAATAAGGAAATTTCCCAGCCTACAAATAGACTTGAGAATGAATAAATACGAGATACGAGAGTTTGAATTATGGGCCGAAGAAAACAACTCTTTCATCCAAACATATTCAACTAATTAGGTTGGGTTTTTATAACATGTCTTTTGCCGTACGTCATATTGAAATCCCTCAAAGTTAGGCTAGGTTTATATTCTGAGCTTGTGATTCCTAATTCAAGACTTTAATCGCAGTTGCAGCAACTAGTGCCAGACCAACAAATAATAAAGAACCATGTCCTGATCGATACCCATTTTAAAGTGGAGACTAGTTGGGGCATCATAATAAGATAAGTTGTTATGTTATTAAAACTAGATTGTTTTATGGTGATGTTTAGTTAAGATATGGAGTTAGTATAGAGTTGGTATAGGATTGGTATAGAGTTAGTATTGGGGTTCAGATTTATTTCTCAGAGGCAACACAGAACATAATACTTTCTTTCATTAGGGCAGCTATAATATCGGTGTCGTAGAAGAGAGATCCTGGAGTGTGTACACCCGGTCGGGATTGAAGGTCTTGATTGGCTAGGATTGTTTCAGCAGAAACAAGTAATGCAGCAGGGGTAGTGATGTACCCAGGATCTGGCCCAGAAACAATTGTAGTGACTTCAAAAGAGTTTTGATCCTTATCTTTACCATTAACGATTATTTTGGTTTCAAAACCAGATGAAGAAATCTCATCCTCAGTTGGCCCCTTCTCACGGATTAGTCCAAAACTAAACCAGTCAATAAACCCATAAGCATGTTCACGTAATCGACAGGGCAGGATATACACTGCACCAATCAAAAGTCCCAGAAAGAGAACAGCCAGTACTCCTAATATTCCTGGAATTGAGATATAGCAGTGACAGACTGGGAAGTAGGGTAAAACTTGCCGAGTCTTCCGTAACACCCAGGAATCCGACCCCGGGAAGATCATAGCATACATACCCGTCTTTTTAGCATAGAAAGGCATCTTTTTAACCTTCCTCCTACTTGACTTAGCACTACTCTTTACAGCCAGTTCTTTATCTTTCTCTTTACGAGCTAAGGACGAAGAAGGTTTAGATTTAAGTGTATCAATGCTAGCAATAATAGTTTTGAAAGTCCCAACATTAATCTTAGTGTTTTTCAAGTGCAAGTAAGACTCAGCCACTAAGTTAGACACTTCACCTTTCCGAGCAGCAATTTCCTGCATTGTATACACCATACCGATATCTAAGGGTAAAGAATCAAAACCACAAGCATGCACAATACGAACACCAGCAGTTTTAGCTTTATCTTCAAACATTTCAAAGCTCTTCTGCATAAACCCAGGTTCACCAGTACAATCAACATAATCAGTCTGAGCCCGAATAGCCGCCTCAATAACAGGAAGTCCAGTATAAATAAAAGGCCCAATACAGTTAATCACAACTTTATACTTATAAAAGACCGCAGCAAGCTTTTCAATCTTATCTACTCCACAACAATGAGTAGCAAATTCATGATCAAAATGTGCTAATTCCTTAACTAGCTGATCTATCTTTGTCTGCGTACGACACAAAATACCTACAGACAGATGCTTACGTTTCAGCAAAATATGTTCCAAGAGCTTTCGACCAGTAAAACCACTTGCACCACAGATAAGGATATCTTTACGTTCATTCTCAGTCATCTTCTGCATTTTTATTAATTTCCGACCTTCTTTATGGACATACTTATCTAATTTACCAAATTAGGATATTATTAAGTTAGTATTGTATTGGGTTGAGTTGAGTTGGGTTAAGTTGAGTTGAGTTGAGTTGGGTTAAGTTGAGTTGAGTTGAGTTGGGTGGGGTTAAGTTAGTATTGGGGTGAGTTGAGGTGAGTTGAGGTGGGGGTAAGTTGAGGTGAGTTGAAGTGGGGGTAAGTTGAGATGGGTTGAGGTGGGGTTAGTATTGGGTTAGTGTAACTTAGTAGAAATCAATAGAAGTTAAGAAGAGTCATTTAATAGTATATTTTCGGACTCAAACCACTTCAGGCTTAAATTAGACAAACCTAAATACAACTTAATCTAAGCACAACTTAATCTAAACCCAACCTAAAAGACATTCTAAACTTAAACATGGTATAGTACTAAGCTAACGCCAAAGATAATATTCAAAAACACAATTAACGATAAGATTCAAACACAACACAACACAACACAATCTAATACAAGATAATACAATCTAATACAAGATAACAAAATACCAACACAAGACTAACACACTACCAACACAACATAATGCAACAAAACGCAACACAACGCAATCTAACAAAACACGCTACTAAATAAACGGCGAAACAAAGACCTCTTCTTTTTCTTCCTTCTCTAACTCCCAGCCATCTGAAACTAGCATTTTAATCTCCTCTTCACTAATAGGGGCATGTGAGAACTGGCAGTTCTTGCGGCGGCAGTTCTTTTTGATATGAAACAACTTACAAGGAAACTTTGATAAGTCATGAGAGAACGTACAGTTGCGCCCACGAATGCATGCGTTCTTAACAAAGTACTTACATAAGTGCTTCTTTTCGGGTTTGGGTGTTGTGGTTTTAACAATTGAATTTTCATCTGTGGACCCAGAACGTGTCCCTTTTTGCGACAGTTTGAGCTTCTTTTTGCTCCCATTGAGGAGATCTCTGGATCGGAAGACAGGAACAGGCATGCGTGGCAACTTTGGCAAATCTAGCATCGAAGTAGCAGCACAAAATTTTCGTTTAAATAGTACTCTCTAACGGTTTGTTATCTAAAGTTAGTAATTGGTTAATAGTTGTTTTAGTGTCTTATAATGGGGTGTAGCTATCCAATCAATTGATCTTGATTTGGGTCAGAATGAGTTAATATTTTCCTTTTTTGGTAATAACAATTCCAGAACTAATTCAAATTCTGAGTTGAAATTCCAACTCGGTCAAAATCCACTTTTAAGCCATCATACTTGGCCAAATTATCTACCACACCAGCTGAGACTAGGACCAGCCTAATACCACCCTAATCGAACATTAAATATAGCTTTAATTGACGTGGAGACATATTCATTGATCGATATACATTTTATTATTTTTTGGTAGTCATGTTGTGTCAGAACTTGCGATATAGAATGCCAGAAGGATTGCGGTCTAAGGAGGCCAAAAGACTGATTATACAAACTATATTGATACTAGGACTGCTATTATGGGTTGATTGCAAATACGCGCCAGCTACAGAGATGGTTTCTGAGGTGGAAGAGATAAGAAATGGACAGAATAAGCACCGACAGCTGGAGATTGAGCCAGAGGAAAGTTCAGATAATGATTACCAATCCGAAGACATGCCCAAATACGAAGTCCGTGAAGGAGAGCCAGATAAGAAGCCGGATCCATCCGATGAAGAGGTTGAAGCCGCTGCAACCAGAATTACTGAATTTCAGCAAGGAAAAGATGCATTACTAAAGGGTAAGCCAGAAGAGGCACTTTCCTTACTAGCAACAGCCCAGACTAAGCTGGACCAGGTAGAGAATACTGATGTTCGTGAGTGTGTGAGAAGAGCCATCTGTTTTAACCGTGCTAAAGCTATGATTCAATTAGATCTTTTCTCAGAAGCCAGAACAGAGATAATGAGTATGCAAACTTTGAAAAGGGAGGCTATTACTTTGTTGCAACAAACCATGTCCTATGAGACTGTAGCCGACAAGAAGTCTGAGCAGGCAATTAGTGAAGCACTGAAAACCGATATGGACTCGCCGGTGTTGTTAAAAATGCGTACCAAGATTCGCATTAAGAAAGGACTTTACAGCCTGGCATTGACTGACATCAAGAAACTAGGTAAAATAGAAGAGTATCGCCAACATGCTGAAGTATTGGAGATGCACTGCCACTTTTTGATGGGATACTATATCTCAGCCATGAGCTCGTTAAAGAAGTTAAGTAAGGAAATTAAGGCCTACCGCGCCATTAATGATCAAGTATCCATTGTAATGCGAGATTATGACACGGCCGACCGAGCCAGTATAGGAATAATGGATAAGTACAACAAATTCAAAAAGCTAGCTATGACCCGGTTAAAGATTGCTTTGGCTTTAGACACTCGTTTTGAGCCGCCTCTACTAACTACCTTTAAGAACGACCTTCTGAACAAAATGATCAACATGGCCAAAGTTCTTCCGAATACTGGCGAGGTTCTGATCTGCTCGCAGTTGTTGCTAGATATGACTCCAAAGCCCACTGAGGAGAATTATGTGCAGCACATTCGTTTGTTGTTAGCGGCGAACAAGTTCCAGCAAGCCGAGAGTTTCATTCTCAAGAAGCTTCCAGATGGCTCGGCCAACCAGCAGGCCATGCGAAAGCTGTACAACGAGCGTGCCGCTGAGCTGCGTAAGACGCAGGCCGACCGAAAGAAGGCCAAGCAGAAGAAGGCAGAAGAGGATGCGCAAAAGGCCCAAGAGGAGTTGCGTAACCAAGAGAAGAAGCGCAGTGAGCGAAGGAAGCGGTTTGTGGAGTCTCGACGGGGCCAGCGAGTCTATGACTCCGAAGGCTTCTACAAGTTCCTGGGCCTGCCTGAAGGAGCCAGTAAAGATGACGTAATGTCAGCCTATCGACGCATCAGTCGAGAAGCTAACATGCTGCGCCGGAAGCGGTCGAAGAAGGGCAAGGACGAGAAGCGGGCGGAGGAGGACAAGCAGCGCATTGTTATGGCCAACAAAGCCAAGGACGTTCTGTCGGACGACATTCGCAAAGCCGAGTACGATAGTGGATTGTACATGACTGAGAAAGAAAAGGAGCTCTGGGGGTACAACGATGCCGCCATGGAGCAGTATGAAGAGAATGACGGCCGGCAGTATCAGCGAAGAGGTGACGTAGGGGACATCTTTGATCTTTTGATTGGTGGAGGGTTTAATGGCGGCTGGAGTACTAGACAAGGCGCGGGACAAGGGGGCTACCAAGGTGGATACAATTACGGCGGCCGTTTCGGCCAGGGCAACGTGGTGTACATCCCCATGTGAAACCAGCTAAGTATGTGGTGCGACTGCTTGCCCAACTACTTATGCTAGGCCACCACATTCCGGGCTTTTAATTGTGAGGTGCTACGTTAATAAAGATAATAGCGCTAACGTTTTGGTTTGTTTTGAATTGTCGCATTGGGTTTAAATCGGTTTATTATAACTGCCAACCAATTGGATCAGAAAGATATGCGAGTTTGAATAGACCTGTCATCTTTTAAGCAAAACTTCAGAAGAACCATCATATTGATGTAATACTAACTTAAGTATCGGCCGCCCCTTTAACCAATAAATTGAACACCATACTAATCCAACTCAATCCAACTCAATCCAAACCATAATATTAACACAATACCAACCCAATATAATATCATCCGACTTATAAAGATTCATCCAATGACGCTTTATTATAGGCTACTACCCTTTTATCGTGTTGAGTATATCTCGGATGTAGAGCTCAAACAGAGCGGGTCGGATTATTACCAGCAAAACGATTGTCATAAAGCCAACAAGAATAATGCAGGTACTGATGACCCGAAGGATCGGTAGCCATTGGAAGGGCTGGCTGGTTGTTGATATGACGTTCTGACGAGGATTCAGACGAGCCTCAAGTGCGACTGCGGCCAAAAGAATAGTGGGAGCAAGTGCAATCAAGTTAGTTCGAATGATTGAATGGAGTTTGTCAGTATGAGACCAGAAAGCAACAAAGGATACGGTTGTGAGCATTAAGAAAATCGCCCCGACGTATAGGGTGATAATAGCCGTGGCTTGTAGTTGCGACTGGCGTTTAGATTTAGATGAACTAAGCGACCGGAAAAGCAGGAAGAGAGTTGGAATAAGAACAACGCACTCTAAGACCCAATTACAGAGCAGTAGAATTATATTGGGTCGAGGCTGGGTTAAGTTGGCAGTAAATGGTCCGAGATGCAAGACTAATTGGCCAGTAAAGAAGACCAGTAATGTGAAAAGGAGAACAATGTTTACCCAACGGAAGGCCGGCTTGTACCTTTTAAGCCGAAACATGGCAACTTGGAGGAGAGTAGGGATAATAATAAGAGCACCTAAACCGATCAAGAAGAAATTGGGATGATGAGTCATCAGGAGCCAACCAGACACTAGGATGCCGAGTGGTAACACGAGTTTGAGACCGATTTTAATGAGCGTTGCTGATAAAGGAGTACTGGGTTTATATTCAGGATCAGAATCAATCGAGCTATTTGCTGCGGTAGGAGTGCTGCTAGTTGTGATAGAAGCGCTGTCAGTTGTGATAGAAGCGCTGTTAGTTGGGCTGTCTTGATAGTAGTAATCGCAACCAGACACTTGGTACTTAGAAGAAAGTAGGCGTTCATGTGCAGAGGCATCAGGATGTGGCATAGGGAGAACTGAGTTTGAAGAAGAGGGCAACGCGGTAGTCTGCCATCGAGTCTTTTTAATTATGCAGCGGTCATTGGAACCAACCTTTGTCTTTAGATCAGCAATAAAGTCATTGAGATCTTTGCTACGATACGATTTATCCTTGCTAACATTGACATGAACCATTGTCTTATCAGTGCAGAGCATAGACACTAGCTGTGGCAATGCAGCAGTTATTTCATTGGCACAATCGGGACTGAGTTCTACGTTAATATTGATTGTATTGCATTTAGTGAAAAGATGGGCAACTTGACTGGCGAAATCTTGGTCGCGGGACTGCAAAGGTTGCCTGGACTGCTCAGAGGCTAGGATAATAGTGCCTTTATGCTTATCAGAAGCAGAGAACGATATGTCTAGATGGCAAGCCTCAAGGGCATTTTTAATAACAGACAAGGGATGGAATCGTGGATATAATGACTTTAAATTGCCATTATGCCGTCGGAGATAGCTTGCTACATCATCAACATTCTGTGGATGTTGGTAGATAAGCGGCAAGTATTTCTTAGCTGATGTTTCCTGAACTAAGCGTGTTCTTAAGGTATTGAGGTTCTCTGTCGTTGTGTGCGGCTGAGTTTCTTGTAATATTCGCCAAATATGAGTGATATCAGTGTTGCAATCAGGTTGACCACGAAATAAGGGCCGAGCCGCATTACAAAGCTTATTATAAAACTGAACCGTGTACATATCGCGAACAGCAGCCGAGTTCTTATCCTCAATATAAGAGGGGAGGTACATGTGCATGAATAGAACCGAGAAAAATCTATCTACGCTAGTCAAAACAACTGGATTCGTATCGGATGAGTGCATAATTGCCACGAGATCAGCAAAGGTTTCGTTGTAGCAATCCACTGTCTCTTGATCAGCATTAGCTGGAATTAAGTTAGGAATATCTTGTGCTGTTATTGAAGTAGAACCATCATCAGGATTAGGTGTCTGTTCATTAGATTGAAGAGTTCGAGTCAAGTTTAAGTCAGTTGACCCACAAACAGTACCCCAAGCATAGGATATCATAGAAATCAGGATCAAACAAACATATTGTTTTCGAATGATCATTCCTTTTTCAAACTTTTAACGATATGCCCAATATATAATTTCCTTTTTAGGAAATAAGGTAAAATGGAGTAAAGTATGGGGTAAAATGAGATGAAGTAAAGTGAAGTAAGGTCAGAGTTGTTTTCTGCGGTCCGCCATTTAAACTCTCGTATTTCGTATTTATTGATTCGCTGGTCTATTTATAGATAGGAAAATTTCCTTATTGGGTAATTGGCTTCCTGCCTTTTTCGGACCAGGTATATCCTGCTAGGAACATACAACAGTCAGGTGAATTAAATTGTTAGAGTTGTTTATTTCTAGTTATGATTGTTATTGGTTTTGTTGGTTTTGTTCGGTCGGTTGGTTTTAGGGGTAGTGATTGTGCTGTTTAGGGCTTCTGAGGCGACTCGAACGGATACTTCAGCAGCTAGAAGTGCATCGGCCATTAACTTATCGGCCGGTGCAGATTTACTGTGCCGACTAATCATCTGGGATAAATCTGCTGCCTGGAAGGCACAAGCTGATAGTACCAAGGGAAATGCACTAGCCAAAGGAATGTCATGAACCGGACTTCTATTTTGATCCAAAACACTAGCAAAATCTACTTCTACTCCCTCGCCGACTAAACTTAGCAGGCCAAAGATCTTCCGGACTTGGTTATGCAGAAAAGACCGTGCCCGAATACGCATCAAGTAAATATCACCTCTATCTCTACGCGCAGAACACGTCTCAAAAGAAATAGCATCAATCGTTCGTACACAGTCCTCAGCCAAAGGAAAAGGCTTAGGCGTTATCTTAGCCAGTCTCCTCTTCTTAGCCAACGGTTTTTCCGATTTTGATAAGCGCCCAAACCAATGTGTCCCCAATAACTCCTTAGCAGCCGCCGCCATCTTATCCACATCCAAAGCACCCGCCATAAAGTAGTACTCATACTCACGCCAAATACAAGAAAACCGCGCACTAAACCCCGCCCCAACCCGCATGTAACCCAAAATTCTAATATTCGCCGGCAAGTACCGATTGATAATCAAATCATAAGGATAAACACTCACTTCATCCCCCTCACTCTTATACGGCAAAACCAAAGAAATATACTGAGCTGCCGCCGATACACCCGCATCCGTTCTTCCACACTTATGATAATCAGCACCATTGATTGCCGATATTATTTCAGCCGACAAACTGTAGTTTTGTTCGTTATAAACCCCCGGAAAGGGCATAGATACCATTTTACTCTTTACCAAAGCCAAAAACAAATGCCACTCAATAGTTGCCAAACCCGGCTGATAAGCAAAACCATGATAAGACATGCCATTATACGACAATTTAAGCAGAATATGCTGTGAAATAGACATATCCAAGAAAAAAATTGGGATGAAAGAAGATCGGGCGAATAAACGCGTGCAAGTCTTTGATTTAGAGAAGTATTTGGGCAAGATGTTACAAATTTCCTTTTTTGGCGGTATTCAGATCTGTGGTCGTTTGACTGGCTACGACCAGATACTTAATATGGTACTAGAAGAGGCCAAAATGACAAAGATAGCAGAAACAGACTGTGCAGAAGTATCTAGTTTATGTCAGGAGAAAGAAGCGACTATTATGTGTAAGGGCTCGTCAATCTGTTCCATTGATTTGTTAGAAGGGTAAGTTAAGTTTAATTTAGATTGAGTTAAGTTAAGATTGAGTTAGATTGCGTTAAGTTAAGTTAGGTGAATAAAGTATGAAGATAAGATAGTAGTATGTTTTGGTTTGTTTAAGTTGAGATAGTAGTAAGTATTTGATTTTGGTTTATCTAAGATAAGATAGTAGTAAGTAGTAAGTATTTGGTTTGTTTAAGTTGAGATAGTACAAAGTAGTAAGTATTTGGTTTGCCTAAGTTGAGATGAGATGATATGATAGTGATTTATTGGGTTAGGTTGAGGTAGTTGAGGAGGGGAGAAATATCTGGCTGGGGAATAAGGGGACGATCGGGGTCATAAAGGGGATCGTCTTCGGTGTTTTGTGAGATGAAGTCGGTTGGGTAGGTGGGAAGGAAAGTATTGACGAAATGAAGAAGAGTTGTTTGGAAAGTAGTGAGTGCGGAAGTAGAATTAATACTGGTGGTAGTGGGAGTAGTGCTGATTTGACTAGTGAGATAATCAATTGTAGCGGTAAGGTCAAGGAAGGAAGTTAAGAGGGAAATGGCTTTGAGAATAAGTTCACTGAGGACGTACTGGACATACTCTTCTTCATAGCGACCACCAACAGTATTGCGAAGTTTAGCACTTCGTTTCTTCTTTCTAGTTGAGTTAGTGGTGGAGGTAATGAAGGTATTAGTGATGAAAGATCGAGTATAGGCTGTGGTTTCACAGTCATCATCGGCATAGAGGCCGTTTTGAATTTCTTGTCTTTGGGCTTCTTTACGGGTACGGACTTGATTGAGTCGTTCGGTATGCTCAGTATACTTAGGGGCTAAAGAAGCTAGTGTTTCGGTGAGTGAAGTAGTATTAGTAGTTAGCAGGGAAAGTAAGGCAGTAGGTGAGTGAGGAAGTTTAGTTTGGATCTGGGCAAGAAGAGTTTGGTATTGAGATAGTTGGACTAGAAGATGAAGGCCAGTATCGTAATGGCCGTACTGAAGATGCATATCGGCTAGACTGGCTAGTTCTTTCTTTTGGGTGAGAATGGCTTCAAGGCGGCTGATATGGTTAGGGGTGATGTTAGAAGTATCTTGGAAGAGTTCTTGCCAACGGCCTAGTTGAAGGCGGAGGTTATCAGCCTGTAACTTGCCGTGACTCCCAGCTGCAGTGTAGCAGGCAAGGGCTTCTTCTGGTGAGTTTTCTTTGACGAGATCATCACCGGCTATGGTAAGTAAATGGGCGACAACACGGGCGTACTTAGTAGGTGAAATCTGAGTGAAAGAGTATTGGGGAAGAAGTTGAGTCTCTTCGGCTAAATAAAGGTAATAATCACGGATGCGAGCAGATTCTAGGGCGGCTTTGATCGTGTTGGCTAGAGTAGTTAGGTTAGTGGTGGTGTGGGTTGGGGTGGTATGGGTTGGGGTGGTGGTATCTGCGTTGTTAGTATTTGAGTTGGTGGCATCTGCGTTGTTGATATCTGAATTAGTATCTGCGTTGTTGATATCTGAGTTGAGAATATTGAGGATGTGGTATCTAGTTTGGATCTTTCTATTGTTAAGATAGTTGGCAATGCGTAAGCGACGAGCAATCTCTTCTTGGGGGTGGGAAGGGTTGATAGTTGCTTGGTTGGGAGCTAAGAGAATATCATTGACTTCGTCTTGGAAAGAGTTAGTCACGGCTAGAATAAGATAGCAGAGAAGATAGGCATACTGATCCATAGCAACTTTAATCAGCTCTTTTTTATCAAGAACTGCAGTGGCTCGTTGCATAATAGATAAGGCTATCGGATACTTGGATGTTGCTAGGGCGGAGTTAGGAGTGAAACTAGAAGGGTTTGGGGCGTAGTGATGGGCTAGTTGGATTATTTGAGCGGGTAAGCGTTGGAATAGATAAATTTCAACCAGGGCAGCAGTTAGATAGGTAATATCACGGGCAGTAAGAGGAGTTGGCTGGGAAACTATCTGATTTTCTTTGTTCTCTTTGGGTATAGCTAGTTGGTTGTATTGTAATTGAGAATTCAAGTACTGTTCAATGGTTTGCAGTGTTGCCGTGGGAGTTTGTGGTGAGGCCAGTAAAGATTTGGTTACTTCTAGTGCCAGAGATGGACTTAGTTTTTGCTGGGCAATGGCCTTTTCAACATCCGGTAGAATTTCAGTTAGGGGAACCCCATGCTTTTTACCAAGTGTAACTGCTTGATCTAGTGAGCCTACTGCAGCATACTTTCTCATCCAGTAAACCACCATGACTTGTAAGTAGAAAGTTTCAAGCATGCCGTAGCGGTTGATTAGAACAACATGAGTAGGAGCCACAAAGATAAGTCGGGAGTTCTTCTCAGTTTTCATTAGGAGAGTTGTATTGAGTGTTTTAGAGGTGGGACAGTAATTGACTTGGTGGATTTCAGTGGCCGAGAAGCCCGATTTAGTAATTAAAAGACTAGAAGTATCAAGTGTAGCCACAGCCGCTGAAGTAACATCATGAACAGTTATGTGCTGGTCCTGGTAGGAAAGAGTGAGCTTGCTCTGAGTGAGGGAGAGTTTAGCCGTGCTTTGATAAAAGGGAACGACTTGTTGTTCAGCTAGACCGGTGATTTCTGTGTGTATTTGGGAGGACTGATCACTAGATGGAATGGAGTGAGTTGCTGGAGTTGGAGGTAAGTTGGTAATAGTTAAGGCAGCTAAGTTTTGTTCTAAGTTCTTAGCCTGAGGTTGTGATGGCTGGAGAGGTGTAGTGGGAAGTTGGTACTGCTGGCCGGTTTGATTGGTGATTTCTATGTAACGAGCAGTACAGGAGATAGCTGCTGGAATCTCTTTCAAAACCAGATGCCGGGCAAATATAGGCGGTGGAGCAGTGCATTTAGCAAGGTTGTAGAAAAGAAGGCGGCATCCATCCACATCAATAACATCAGTAGTTGTACGGTTAGTCAAATGGTGCTGGCTGATAATCAAATGACCTTCAGCTAAAGATACATGAATCCGTTGTGACTGTGGATCAACAAAGAAGGCATAAATAGTAGAGACTTGTTCTACTCCCAAAGCAGTTTCTAAGCAAAGATGAGTCTTAAGATAAATGCAATTGTTTTTGATATAGTAAACCTTCATAAAATGCCGGGTTTTCTCTTGGTGAATAATGTAGAGATAATCAGCCGTTGAAGTAATTTGCAAAATCTGGTTATCTTCTATCTCTTCTGCTTTTTGATCAGATTTACGAATATGCTGAATTTCCTTGAATTTCAATCCATTTCGTTCCAGTAAGAAGATAGTGTTGTTCTCTGAAACAGCATAGGCTAAAGAAAACTGATCATGCCAAGCACATAGTTTATACTTAGTTCGGTCTTCAAACAAAACACTTTCTCGTTCTCGCAGGTCATCAACGTACTCCAATTGGTCATCTGGCATTTCCACCCGACGGACTACATCTACATACGCACTTTCATGTTTTAAGTACTTCTTAGTTCGCATCAATCGACTATTCATGACTTTATTGCACATACTAAGTGTATCAGCAATAACAGACAAGTCATAGCCGTAAAATATCACATCAAAACCGAGTTGAACACAAATATACTTCCCATCTGGACTCCAGGCAGCCCGCATAGTCGGATTAGTTTGGCTTTTTATCTCTAAAGATATTCTTTCAGGTATTTCCTTATCTCCAATTAAGTTCATGTTTTTATCAATCAAAAACAATCGTTCATGTGTACCTACCAGCAAGTTACCGTTATCAGCATTAAATTGACAGCCAAGAATTTGGTCGTCTTCAAACTCTCCAGCCTTTTCCCATTCATCCGAACTCGCACAATCCAACTCCCAAACCGCTCCATCTCTAGTCAGCACTCTAAAAGCACGACCGTTAGATTCAGCAAAAAACCCCAACGCCTTTTCCGGATTTTCAGAATATCTTTTAGGCATTTTACAATCAGTTTTGTTATCAATAGGTTCAATTTCACCATTTACACCTAACATCCATCCATTAGACACTCCAAAGCACTTCTGTCTTTTACAATGCACGGCATTGACAACTAAGTTTTCCATTAAATTTTACAGCCAAAAATTACTCTTTATAGTAATATTCAAGTTGAGTTAAGATTGAGTTGAGTTTATGTTAGATTGAGTTAAGTTTAGATTGAGTTAAGTTTATGTTAAGTTTAGATTAAGTTGAGTTTAAGTAAAAATTGAGTTGAGTTTAAGTAAAGTTAAGTAAAGGTTAGATTGAGTTGAGTTGAGTTTAGATTAAGTTGAGTTTAGATTATCTTAAGTTTAAGTAAAGTAAAGTAAAGTTTAGATTGAATCGGTATTTTATTAGCTTTGAATTACAATTATAATATTTAGATAAATACTAAGTTAATCTTTGAATAGTACTACTAACTTAACACAAGTTGAGTTAAAGTAGAACAAAGACAATCTAATCTTAATTTAATCTTATCTTATCACAACTTAATCTAATCTTATCTTATCTTAACTCCATCTGAATATAACTTTTATTGACTATCACCTAAACCAACCCAATATCAAACTAACTCAATACCAACCTAACCCAAACGACCACTACGTTTACGACCGGAATATTTGCTGGTTTCAGGTACGTAGTGTCCTTTACTCTCTCTTTTAGCCTTCTTTTTAAGCACCCATTCTTGTCTACTTAGATTACGGTTAGTAACTCGGGTTTTAGTCTTCTCTTTACGACTGGGCAAGTGTTTTGACTTACCTTTAGCTCCTGGCATTTCTAAGATCAAGTAAGTCTTCCTTTTCTTCTTACTATCTTGATTCTCAACTAGAGTTCCACCAGCAAATCCAAATTTCAAAGCATACTTCATAATATCATCCATATGCTTATCTGTTTCTGGATAGTACTGTAAGACAGCTATTCCATCAGATTTCAATGCATCATACAAAGTATAGAAAAAGGCAGATAAGAGTTTCTTGTAATCTTTTTGAACAACTAACCATTGTAAAACACTAACACTAACGGCATAATCAAAAACTGCACTACGAAAAGGTAAACCAGTCCCAATATCTACTTCAATCCAATCTGAATACTTCTCAGCTGAATCTTCATCATAAAAAATAGACTTAACTCTTTCTCGAGCTAATTCAAGCATTTCCCTGCTTATATCCACTCCAATCACAAAATTACCACTATCTAAGATCTTTTCTGTACTTATTCCACTACCACAACCAATATCTAAAACCATTGAATCTTCTGGATCGTTCAAAATAGCAAGACATCTTTCAGTAATTCTACCCTGAATATTATTCAAACTCGAACTAGCATCGTATTTTTGCGCAACTTCCCCAGTATAGTAAACTTTAGCCCCCGAATTCTCTGGTCGACCCATTAAAAATTTGCACTAACCGTTACAACTACTCTCAGATTGATTTAGTATTTGGTTAGGTTTTGAGTTAGATAAGATAAGATTGGGTTAAGTTTTGATTTAGTATTGAGTTAAGTTTTGATTTTGATTTAGTACAAGTAAGTTTTTGTTTTTGTTAAGTTAAGTTAAGATTAAGTTATCTATTGTAGTGCCGTTATACAACCACTACTCTTTCCTCACACTAAATCACTTATTTACTGATCGCATTAGTATTATGTTGGTATTAGGTTAGTAGAGAATTCAAACCCTATCAAATCTTAATTCAACTCCTAACTCAACTCCTAACTCAATAGTAACTGATATTATTAAAATTTGAGTATGACGTCATATCATCTTCTACCTTCAATAAATGTCACTAATTGAGTTAGTATTAGTCCTATTGGGTTAGTATATCTATAGATACGCAACTACAAATACTAACCCAATCCTAACCCAATCCAAAACTTACCTATCTTAAATCAAAATCTTCCCAACCTAAATCTAATCAAATCAAA
>NW_026250519.1:0-864 GCF_024244095.1 Nematocida homosporus | reverse complement strand
TCAACCAAGTTCAGTTTTGAGGCGTCAAGATATTTAGTGGGCGTATTCACAGAGTACAATTTCTGGTCATAAACAACAATATCTGTATCTGAAAGCGGGCGCATACTTTTTCTATCAAGCGTTTCCAAAGGGTGGTACTTAAAAATCTCCTTGAGAAGTGCAACTACTTCTTGATGGGTCAGCCGGGTATCTGTAGCTGTACAGCAAGTTTTCAACATCAGACCAACCACAATCACAATCAGACAATTCGCCAAGTGCCTAGATCTATCAAGGCACCGCAATCTTGTACGATTAAGACAGTAGGTATTCATATGGTAGTAAAAAAGCCACGTTTTATCTTAATATTTGATAATTTTGAATTTAATGCCAATAGTATCGAAGACCATGCACATCAAATTACTACAACTTAGCACAACATAATAGTATCATAAGTTAACATGGCATAATCTCAACTTAGTACAATCTCAACTTAGTACAATCTTAACATAACATAATACAATCTTAACTTAGTACAACATAATACTATCTTAACTTAGTACAACTTAGTAAAATCTCAACTTAATACAACATAATAGTATCTTAACTTAGTACAACTTAGTAAAATCTCAACTTAATACTATCTCAACTTAATACAATCTAAACTAAACTCAACATAATACAATCTTAACATAACTAAACCAAACATAACACAATACTTAACCCAACTCAATACTTAACTCAACCCAATTCAATACCAACTCAAATGCACTCGAAGATCTTAATATAAAAGCTTCTCGGGAAGCCACACACAATATATACAGATGATGTTAAAGACCTACTCGCTCAGACCCTCTTCGCTCGTTGTTTATTCTATGCCAGGCATAG
>NW_026250649.1:0-29753 GCF_024244095.1 Nematocida homosporus | reverse complement strand
TTGATAGCCACTTTCAAAACATTCGCAAAATAGTGCGAACTCGAGTTAGTATAGTTTGTCCGTGTATATTTTAAACTAGTAGTTGTTAGATTTTCAAATAAAGCATCTTTATTGTATTCTGTCTCGCCAGCCTCGGAATCCGCAATTTCGGGCCTGGAAGTGACGAGCTTCGCTTTCTGCAAATAGTTTTGAAATTGCAAGTTCGGCGAGTTGCAAAACTGGCGTGCAACACTTATTATATCTACTTACTTATTTAACAACTTAGCATAAAACTAGTTCAATTAAATCTTGATTTGCCATGTACAGATGTTTCTTTCCCTTCGATTGGGTTAGTATTGAGTTGGTATTAGGTTGGATTGAGTTAGTAGTGGGTTGGCTTGAGCTAGTAGTGGGTTGGCTTGAGTTGGTATTGGATTGGCTTGAGTTAGTATTTAATTAGTATCTTGTATTGTGCTGTTCTAAGGTTGAAGTGGGTCTATTTTAAAGATAATGTGCTAATCATAGATCATATTTGTGGACTGAAAGGATATATACTTTAGAAAAAAGAGAGATATGAGGGTACCTTTTGAATTTATAGGAGTTGGTTTGGCTTGGTTATGGGGCTGGATGGGTGGAATGGCCGATGCGGCTGATCTGGATACGACAAATTGGCTGGACCATTGCATTAGAGATGATTATGGGATTTGGGCTAGTGAGTATGCACTTACTTATTATAGTAGTCCGGATTGTCTAAAACTCGATCCTAATGATAAGTTGAGTCTTAATAGTGAAGGGGGCCGAATACCCAAGAAATGGATACAGTACTGGCGAAATGTGCTGGAGAGAGGTGCTCAGAACTTTTCTAATAACCACCAACTTATGGCAATGTTAAACCATTGCCATCAGGTTACTAATCCCGTGCTTCCACCCTGTCCTTTTGATCTTGAAAAGGACTCACTTCCACTAGCACTGGCAGCAAGTGTTAAGCATCTTAAGGTTCCCCGAGATCTGATTCGCAATTATTCAATGCGGCTTAAGGCTATAACAGAAAGTACTACGGAGGGTAATATTAAGTCTTTATTTGAAACAGCGAATAGTGACGAGTTTGGGTACTTGTTTAAAATATCGATAGACGATCTTAATGTCATGCTTAATGACTTGCTTTTCATTAACAGTTTCCTGTGTAACTTTGGCGATTTGAATGAGGGTGAGATTATGAAGAAAGTTACTATCTGGAAGAGTATTATAGACAAACAAGGCAGTCCGGCGGCAACTAAAGAAACTCTTTGTGCTGAGAACCAGCTTCGGCATTTCTTGTATAGTGTGCTAAGATGCCAGTTGTTTGCCTCTAATTATTTAGATCTGCCTAATACGTCTATTGGTCACTTTAGTAACTTCCAAATCAGTGGTGAGCAAAAGCAAGTGATCGGCTCTTTGTTGGACTTAAAGGTTTATGATCTTATCAAGAACAAACCGATCGAAGCGGCAGTAGGGAAAATATATCAAGTTTTAAAGGATGCCAACGAGTTGGATTGGTGGACTGTCTGGGACGATAAAGTAGCTAGTTTAAAAGACATACTATTTACGCTCAGGAACGTTGTAAAGTTTCCTGGTTATACTGCTGTTACGGTTGGAGACACAAAGCAATGGGCAGATACTTTGGATGTGATGGTAGCTTATATCGACTATATATTAGACAGTGTCGCCCAATTAAAGACTAAACTCACTCCATCTTTTACCGCAAGCCCCGATACTTCAGCTAGTATTCATGATTGTGTAGATTATTTAGTCGCCACTCCAAACCCAAATATTCCTACTTTCAACCACATCAAGACTATCAGCCAGACCGGCAACAGCCCCGAATCCGAGCTAAACACAAAGGCTAGTCGGAACATTCAGAATGAAGAAGCCTCTGCCCCAAAGTCATCTCTAACCCCTTACAAGTCTAGCGAAAAAGCCAAGTCCCGTTCCTCACGCCGGCGGCACAATAAGAGCGATGAAACCACCAACCCTGCATAATACCAACCCAACCCTGCATAATACTAACCTAACTCCACCCCAACACAAAACCAACGTGTAAGTCTTGGTCTATTAACCATTGGGGCCTTGGCCTACTGAGCATACTTACAACGATATCAATAAATCGACCTATTCCCACTCTATATTGGTTGTTATTTGCGCATTGACGGACTGAAGAGCACTTTTGGCACTATAAATCGTATTCTACTACCACGGGGTCGCATAATTATTGGGCTTTAAGGGGTATTTGTAAGTTATAATACTTGGATGGTGCAAAGATACTAATCCCAAGCCAATGATATCCCAAATTTTATGAAGAGACTCAAAGAGATGCTCTATCAAGAATCCTTTTGGCAGCCGCCAAAGCCAAAGCCCAAAAACCAGTTATCCATCTTCAGTGGCACCCAACTAGACCAGCATGCAGCCCAATCATACTTTATTCAAAGCACACATCGCAAGAAACTCGCCGATTCACCACACTCTACCAAGCCTACAACAACTACAGCCACCAAAGCCCCCAAACCCATTCTAAACCAGCCTAATACCACCTCAGTTGTTTCATTAGATGTATATAAGTCCGAAATCATCCGCAATCTACGTGAAAATCAAGCAGTGGTAATCCAGGGCGGAACTGGCACCGGTAAAACGACCCAGATTCCCAAAATGCTAGTGGATTCCCTCCAATGCCCGGGGATAATTGGCTGTACTCAGCCCCGGCGGATTGCAGCAGTTTCAATTACTGCCCGAATGGAAAGCGAGCTGGGATTAGCAAAGGTAGGCTACGCCGTGCGTTTCGCTGAGAAGAAAGGCAAGAGTATCAAGTACATGACCGAAGGTATTCTCCTACGCGAGATCCAAACAGACCCTTCTTTATCTAAGTATTCAGTCATTATTGTTGATGAAGTACACGAGAAGAGTGTTGAGTCTCTTCTGCTCATTAAGTACATAACTCGCTTGATTAGAAAGCGCTCTGATCTATATTTAGTGCTTATGAGCGCCACAGTCGAACCGAGTATTTTGAGCGAAACAGGCGCCTTTCCTATTGTTCAGATTAATAGCCAAAGCCATCATGTTCAGCTTGAATACCTCCCAGCTATCCCAGCCGACTATATCCAGGCTACAATCAACAAGGTTTTAGACATAGCTGAATCAGCTACTGGCCATATTCTAGTCTTCCTAACTGGAGTTGAGGACATTCGTCTTGCTTTTCAGCTACTACAGCCCCAGCTCAAAAGTCTCTCTCAACCTATTGATCTCTTCATGCTGCATGCCAAGATAGCACTGCCCAAGCAAATGCAGGCACTCCAAAGCACCGGTCTCAAATGCATTCTTAGTACAAACATTGCTGAAACCTCTTTAACTATTCCCAACGTTAAGTATGTTATTGACTGTGGCCTTTACAAGGAGACAATCTATTGCCCTACGACCGGTGTGCAACGAATGGTTACTGCTCCCATTCAAAAGCCACTTGCTGAACAAAGAGCAGGTCGGACCGGTCGGACTACTCCCGGTATCTGCTTTCGTATGTACACCCAAGCCGCCTACAACTCACTCCATCCCAATACAATCAGTCGGCTGGATTGTGAGAACATTGAGTACTTTGTTCTTAAGTCCATCGAGCTAAACATTCCTTTCCCAATTAGAGAACGTGAACAAGCCACCATTGCCAAATTAACAACCCAAGGCATTCTTTCTCACCACCAACTAACTCCATTGGGCCAACAAGTCCTCTCTTTGCCACTCTCAGTTGAACATGCCCTCTTTCTGATAGAGGCGCGACAGCAGGGATGTGGCTGGGAGGCAGCTGTTATTTTAGCCATGATTGATCTCTTTTCCGAACGTCTAGCCGAACTTATCCAGCACACTCAGAAGAACAAGCTCAAGAACACAATCCAGCCGCTATCTACAACCAGCGACCACCTAGTTCTTCTAGAAATCTACCAACTAATGGCCAACCAGCACATCAAACCACTGCCTCAACTAGACAAAGTCCAAAAGATCATCAAACAACTCTGCCGGACCATGCACATACCCAACCAACCCTCTACCACCTACTCCAGCCAGCTTCTTTTAGCCGCCTTATCTACCTCTCATGCCTTTAATCAAGCCAAACGACTAGCAACCACATGCACCTCTACCGCAACTACCAAATCACACGCCATCTCCTATACTTACCAAAACATCCAAACCAACACCCAATTCCAGCTCACTAAAGACTCGATCTTGACCCAAGCAGGCACACCGCCTCTCTTTATTATATACAATCATCTGGTTCAAACAACCCAAATCAGAGCTTCAATCGCCTCGGCCATTAACCCAGCCCAGATCGGCCACACTAACAACTAAACAGCCCTCGGCCCAATACGTCTTCTTATGGATATTTATTGGAGTAAGACTAGTATTTCATCTCTACCCGCATTAAGACTCAAGCCTGTCGCAACAGTAGAGTTATTAGGCCAATAGTTACTAGAGAAAGGGTGTACGTTATAGTAACAAATGCTTTGTGGTTGTCTGTAAAGGAAAAGACGTATTCATATCGCAGCCAAGGATCTGCGCCCACCAGGCAAAGAAGAGCCAGCACAGCAAGCAGCCCAAGAACTGGCATCCGGGTAAAGGTCATGTCATCAGACTTAGGCAGGATGTAGTAGAGAAGGCCAACTCCTATCAACAAAATAAACTGGAAACAGACTCTAATAGGCCGCTCTTTAATCTTACCGTAAACACCCCCGCGCGTGTAACCTACTTGTTGAAGAATAGCCACATACGAGCCAATGGCCGAAGTAAAAATCAGCAAGATAGCCAGTACCAGCTTAGTCTTGAACTCAAGCTCTTGACAGTCTAACATGCACGGTTTATCGCTCAAAGACAAGGCCAGATCAGCAAAGTAGAAGACACAAACCTTAACAAAGAACCAGCCCAGAAAAGAGTTAACCCAAGGCACTATCTTGTATGATAGGAACGAGAAGTTTCGGTTGATAAAAATGAACTTGAGCTGCTCAATGCGATTTAGCTTGGATGTTTTGACTTGCTTGGTGATAGTGCGGTCTTTTCTGATTCGCGCGCGGACTCGTCTAATCTCCTTAATGTGCTGGTATATACATTGATTCAGCCGCTTCTTTTGCGCAGTGAACTGCCGTTTGTTGTGGGCATGAAACAGTTCGTAATACAGGAAGAGCAGATCGTTCGGGCCATAGCCATAGATATAGTACGAGTCGTAGGACAGGTCTACAAAGTGCCCAGAAATGCTTTTGGCCAAAATCAGATCAGATTTCCTGAACTGCTCTCCACGCCGCCGCTTTTTCTCAATCAGATGCAACAGTCCTTTGATCTCTTCGTACAAGTCTTTGTTCTTCATGTAGTTGCGCATGTACTCCAAGGTGTGCAGCCGATTGCCCGGGATCTTGTCTGGGACGTTATCTTCAATGAGTTTTTCAAGGCAGGCCAACTGATAGAGCGCGTTCTTTGTATTCCGATGGAACTCCCAAACCTTCTCTAAAATCCGGGTGTAGCTGTACAGCTGCCGCCGATTCGTCTGGATCTCTAAGTTGTAGACGTTTTTGTACAGGGTGAAGCGATTGGACACGCTGGCATGTATGATATCAAGCAGAATATCTATCCCAGCTCGTGGCGATAAAGTATTATTGACCATGCGCTCTAGAAACTGTGCAATCGATAGGCGCGGGCTAAGCAGTTCGTGGCCAAAAACTGTTTCTTTGATCCGGTGGGCCTCTTCGTCCGTTGTGCCGTTTATAGCCACAATGTTACGAATGTTGATTTGGCGAGCAATGTAGTGGTAAGCCAGGGATACCTTGTTGATACTCAGATCGCCATCACTATTCTTAAGAATTGTTTTGATCTTATCTAGCATATCCGATTTATGGCGGTTGTTGAATTTCTCCCACTCTCCAATCTGGACTTCAATGTATTCTAAGGCCATTGTGTAATGTATTTACTCTAAATTTTTGTTTGGGGGCACTATCAATAATTGTTGTTTTGTTTGGGCTAATTGTCTGGCGTTTATTATCTGTGTGTTGTGTATAACACGTGTGATAAGATCGAATCTTTGTTGGTCTTTTCTTCCACCTTATCTTTATCTAGGTGTCAAGATACAGTAAACAAACAGATAGCACAGGTCAAATAAGTAGACTGATTATCACGATTCCTTGTCTTCTTGGCCTAAAATACTAGAAAGATAGAACTGCTTGTACATCAGCCGGGCCAAGTGCCGGTACCGCTGATTAACCTGCCGCGTAACTTTGAAAATCCGCCACTTCTCAACCGGAACCTTCTCTCGCGTCCGAGCGTTGTAGAGCAAATAACTATGTGTCTTCCCAATCGGTTCAACCACCCAATACAAATCTTCGTCTAAAACAAACCGATCTGGATGAACACCTCGTCCTATCAAACTCGCCCGCGTGGGATTTTCCATCTTACCCCGACACTCTGCCAGCAGCTCATCATAGCTCTTTGTAGTCACTAGGCGCTTGCCCTGCTGCCGTTCTTCAGTCGTTAGAAAGGCCGAAGATGGAGCAATGTATACAAAAGAACCAGAGTACCGCCTGGCATCCCTATTTGCAGCCATGGCCGGGTGACGAAGTTCAGTACGTTCATGGTACGGTTTCTCTGGATTGTAAAGAACGGCCAGATTAAGTGCGTCCTTATCCGAACGCAGTTCTTGTTCCAGTTCCCGATCAGTTTTAAGATCCATTGTTCGCTTAATAACCACCGGCTCTGACTCTTCTTCATCTAACTGTTCCGGAGTAGACTGATTGCTGCTAGTAGAACACTTACTGTCTTCTGTCTCGGCCGATTTACTCGCAGCAATTTGAGCCCTTAGCTGCTCACGTGCTATTTCCATCTCTTGTTCTTCCGGTGTTTTAACCACGGGCATACTAGCCAACTTAGCTAGCATGACGCGCTTAGGAACCCTATTTCTCGGCAGAAGTGATTTAGGAATTGGCACAGTAATATTAAACTCCCGGGCAATGCGCAGGTTTTCCTCCCGCCGTTGTGCCTCCTCATCCTTACTAGGTGCATATTCAGGTAGAAGAGAGAGTAAAGAGGGCAAGTTCAAATCCGGAAGCTTATAAGTCTTCCAATACTGACTGCCACTTCCTTTCTTAGTTGTTCGCACTGGCCGACGAAAGAATACATCAGCTGAAACTCGGCCTGAACGTACGGTAGTATCTTCATTATAGAAACCAAAGTTCCGAAACTTAATGGCTTCTTCAATAGCTTCGTCCAGTTCATGGGGCTGCTTATCTTGGAATTTAGAAAGAATAGTCCGTTTAAGATACCGTGGTTGCTCGGTTATATCAAAGACAAAATGGTCCGGATCGTCCTTATAGTATACAATCTGAATATCACGTTGGTAGCAGTAATCATGTAAGACTTGAGTTTGCACTTTAGGATCCAAAATCTTAATAATCTCAGGGAAGCCAAAGTATCGTGTCCAGCCATCCAAAAACTCACAGACCTTATCAATGTCAAAGAAAGGCAAGACTTTATGCAATACGTACTTTGAGTAGTTATCTTGTATACACAGTAAAACTCCACCTTTACCCGGCAGTAGGTCAGCTAAACTAATCGTAAAGATAGAAATAGCAAACCAAGGTTCACGCACAATCTTCACTAGTTCATCGTACCTCTTCTTGGATGACCTACATGAATAAACTGCCCGACATTCCAAGCACATCGTAACCCAAGCTCGCGGCATACTCATATCCACACCATAGTATTTACTCCGAATGCGACGGGCCATTTCCATACTAGGTATATGTTGGTCACCATGGGCTTCAGCTAGAATATCATTAATACGTTCTCGATCTTCTCCATTGATAATTTCTAAATGCTCGCCCTCTTTCGTCTGACAGAAGAGCTTATCATTCTGAACATATAACTTGGCAAACCGATTAATAGCATTGTGTAATTTATATCGATCGGCCGACGGCGGAAAACACTTATGTATAGCGTATACCTTTAAATTTTCAATATCTTCGGATTTAAAGATTAGATTTGGTCTATCTTTTTGTTTATATCCTCTACTATCTATGTTTGCAGTGTTTAACTCCATGTATCTCGTAAATTTTTCCGATGGACAAGAGTACGTATGGCCAACTTAGTGCTGGAAACCCTAGCTCTCGTCATAGTAACATTTATATTCACACTATCTTGACCGAACTTAAAAGACACCCAAATCCGGTTTCATTTAAAGAAATCGAAGACTTAACTGGGATAAGTATAGAAAGAACGGCCGGATTATTAGATTTACTGGAAAAGAATCAAAAAGTAGTACGTGTAGATAAGACTTTACAATTTATTCCAACTTATACGATCAAGCACGAAAGTGAACTTCTTGATCTTCTTAAAAAGACGAACTCAGCCCACGGTATCTCTTTAGATGAAATTCTAGAAGCCAGTAGTACAACTTTACCCCTAGTTGAATCTTTAGTCCAGAAAGGCCAAGCTATTCTCTTACGTGATATTGATGGTTCAGCTACTCTCTTTTACAACTCTTTACCTCTTAAACCTGCCTCACCAGCTGTTATTAAGCTATATGAGGAAGTATCTGTTCCTGAATCACGTGAACTAGCCCGTGAGCTTTCTAATGCCGGTTTAGCTACTAAAGTTATTGAGAAACCTATTCGTAAGACTATGTCCCAGCAAAGGAAGAAGAGATACGTTCGTAAGATCAAAATCACTAATACTCATCTTAATAATGCCGAATTAGGTATGTAAACTGAATTTTGCCTTATTGGGAAATAAACGACTACTATTAAGATTCGGGCCAAAGACTAAGTTAATAACAAGAGAGATAAATCTAATCTGAGCTTAATCTAGACCAACCTAACCCACCCCTGGCCTAATAAACACGCTTATTTTTATTTGCTTGCACATGTCTGTCACAGACCAACTCTACAAACTTATCGATGAACAGATGAAAAGACTGGAAAGACGAGATAAAAGACAGGCGGACAAAGACGAAGTAATCTTACAGGCTTATTTAGATAAAGAAAGTGCACAGAAGAGTGCAAAGGATGAAGAAGAGTTACGAAGAGTTAGAAGAAGATTGGGTGGAGATAGGGCATTTCGTGGGTGTACGGAAGAGGAGGCTGAGGAAGACTTACTGGAAATCTTTGAAGGCGAGAAGGCGGATAAGTATGTTCATGTTCTGCCCGATGGTCAAGCTATGGTTGTACTGAAAAAGATCAAGATTGTGGAGGGTGATGTTATTCGCATTGAAAAAGGAGAGGCGTATGAAGTAGGTGTAGTTAGATCGTTGCATAAAGGTGTGTTAGTGCTAGAGAGTCGAGAAAGAGAGAAGAAGTATTCTTTGAGTAAGTTGTTATCTTCAAGATATGTAATTGTGAAGCAAAATCCCGGGAAGACTAAGCAGCACTAGTTAGGGTAGGATTGGGTGGATAGACCAAACGCTTAGCTCAAAACCAACCTTAACTTGAACCGAGCCCAATCGGTCTTTGGCCGCAACCAAACCAAATCACAACGTAGAACTAGTCATTAAACTGGTGCTAGAATAAACTTAAATTGGGTTATTAGTAGTATTATATTGAATTGAGTTGGGTTGGGTTTAGTATTTAGTTTAGTTTAGACTAGTATTTAGTTGAGTTGGATTGGATTGGATTGAGTTGGGTTAGTATTAAGTTTAGATTAGATTAGATTAGTATTGGATTGGATTGGATTGAGTTAGTATTGAGTTAAGTTGAGTTTAGTATTAAGTTGAGTTTAGTATTGGGTTGAGTTTAGATTAGTATCAAGTTGATAGTGGTGGATACATAATGTAATGATGAGTTGATAGACGGGTGGTTATAAGTAAACACATTTATTGGGTTGAGTTGGTGGTTGAGTTGGATTGGGCGGGGGAGGATGTGGATCCTTGGATGGTGAGTTGGTCGAAAAGTGTTTGAATGACTTTCTTGTTGAAGGTGTACCTTTTCTTGAGGAGGTTCTTGCGGATTCTTTCGGCTAGATCAATGGTATAGGCAAAGTTGTATTCTTGATGGATGAAAGCTTGGCGTAGAGTTTCAGTGTCCTTGAGGTCGGTTGTTGGGGCATTAAGAAGTGTGCGAGTGAGAAGTTCGGCTGCCCGGAGATGTAGTTGTTCGAAGGCTAGAACAAGTCGACCGGTGGCTTCTTCTGGAGTGAAGAGGGAGTTTAGTTCTTTCATGGATCGTTGGAGGATTTTGGTTAGTTTATGGGCGACTTGTTCTATACTGTCTTTTCTTAAGATATCTAAATTAATGTGTCTGACCATTTCTTCTTCTACAATACTAGTGGTGACTTGGAAGGCAGTAGCTAGATCGGTTTCTTTTAGAGTTTTTAAGATAGGAGCTGCTTGTTTCCAGCCGCCAATAGCTTGCATAGCTTTGATTTCAGCAGTTAAATCTTGGCCAATCCATGTATCGATACCGGATATCTGTCCTATTTTAAGTAAATACTGATTGTACTTGGCCTTTTCCTTATCTGAATTTTCAGTTGGCTCAGTTGGTGGCACCCAGGGACTGTCTTGTTCTTGGGCTTGATAGATCTCTTTAGCCAGGCGTTTAAGAGAAGTATGTTCTCCAGCAATAACTTCAACGGATAAAGGACCGATACTAATTACTAGAGATCCATTTTCTTCACTAATGTCAGTTTCTTTCAGTAAAAAGGCATTGTAAACCTCTAACTCACCAGATTTAGTCTCAGTAGCCACAATAAGCATCTCTTCAGTTATGTAGATTTTACCACACATACTTTCCTGATCAATACGTAATTCAACTCGTTCTGTGTATTTAAGAGTACGGCTAGTCTTAGCCAAAGACTCACCACCTTTCAATTTAGAGATCTCTTTAATGAACTCTTGACTGCCAGCAGAAGAATTCGTAGTCTTACTAAGTGGCAGAAGTAAGTCCGGGATATCTAAAGCTATCTTTTGGCACCGACTAATTAAATCCACAAATGACTCAATACTTGCACAGACGTCTTCTTTCTGGGCTAAGATATCAGCTGCTAAACTTTCACTTTCTTTAGCTAAAGCCCGAATGTGCGTATCTTGAACTCGAGTACAGTCATTGGGAGACTCCGCCAGAATTCTTTTAAGGTAAGCCGCAGTCGAGAAACCACTACTACCAATTTCATTCATATCAACTTCACCTTTACGAGTACTATTCATACAAACAAATTTCGTTTATTGCATTGTATTGAGTTGAGTTGAGATTGGGTTGAGATTGAGTTAAGATTGGGTTGAGTTGGGGTTTGGTTGAGTTGAGTTAAGTTAGTATTTGGGATAAGTTAAGTTGAGATAAGATGAGATAAGATAAGATAAGATTAAGTTCATAATTAATTGATATGATGTCTTAGTGTCTAGTTTATACTATACGTATGTCCTATGAAATGCCAGTTCATAATACTTCAGTCCAGTCCAGTATATCTAAAGGCCTAGCGATCTAAATCAAGTAACAACATAGTAATAACATAATAATAAGATAAGATAAGACAACAAAATAAGATAATAATAAGATAAGACAACTAAATAAGATAAGATAAAACAACTAAATAAGATAAGATAAGACAACAAAACGAAACAAAACAAGACAACTAAATAATATCTTTTATAATAACTCAATAGATAACTTATCTAAATCGTATCTAGATAGCAACTCAAAGCAAATACTAGTCCAACTAGTCCTATAAGTAAATACTAACTACATCACTAAGTGTAAAAGGCGACCCACAAAAAGGACAAGTTCTTTGTCTGGCTGCATATCGGTCATTGACACAATCTTTACAGATTAAGTGCATACATCGCTTAAGAACTGCATTTTTGATATTAGTAGTACAGACTGAACATCTAACCATTTTTTGATAAAGCTCTATCTCTTTACTGCTATCAGCTGATGAAGATGGCTTAGGCTGTTTCTTAACGAGCTTCTCTTGCAGACGAGTATTAGCACTCTCTAAATCAACAGCAGTCTTCTTAAGCGCTTTCAGCTCAGCCTCTAATTGGGCTGCTTTGCGCTTATGATACTGCGAAGCTGAACTGCGCTCTAAATACTCTAACTTACTTTGTTCTAACTCCGATCTTAATTGCGTACAATCACTACAAGTAGCAGATAAGATTTGATTTTGATTGGTAGATAAGGACTGATTTTGATTAGTAGATAAAGATTGATTGATTTGAGTTAGTGAATGTTTTCTATCATTATTAGCCGTTATAGATTGTAGTTTTAATTTCAACTCATCGTTCTCTTTAGAAGCATCAACATACTTACGCACGAGATAAGCTACTTCTTCTACTCGATCTAATTCTTTGCTTTCTAGTTCTGAAACTCGTTGCTGGCACTCAGTTGTACAAGCAACTCGACTAGTATTCTCTTTTTCCTGGGTACGCGTGTAATCCATCAGTTCACCACTAACTCTTTCCATAGTAGCATAAAGATCAGCAATACGATCAGTAAGTAACTGCATCTTTTCTTTTTCTTGGCCAGAGATAAGATCGGCTGTTTGTTTTTGTTTTTCTAGTTGTTGAATCTGGACTTGTAATTCAGCCAGTTCTTGTTGATGCGCTTCTTTAATTTCAGTTGATCTTAAGATTAATTTTGAAATCTTATCTGATAATTCTTTGTTATTAGCCGTTAATTCAGCCGATTCACTTTCTAATGACTTAACTAAAGCAGTATAATTAGGCGGATGTTTAGCTAAGACTCGATCAATTCTAGCTTCTAGTTGTTCAACTCGATTGATTTCTCTAGTAAGATCTTCAACTGATAGATTACAGTTATCTTGATTTTGATTTTGGTTAGAATTTTGATTGGAATTACAACTACTACAACTAATACCACTACTTATCTTATCTGTATCTTTCTGCTTATCTTGGGCTGATTCCTTATCTTTGGACTGTTGGACTTTATAAAGACGACGTTGTAAGAGACTGATAGTGGTTTTTTGCTCGGAAAATTGTAAGATCTTTTCTTGAATTTGCTTGATAAGATCTTCTGGCTTATCTTTTGTTGTTTCTGATAGTTTTTGATTGATAATTCGCTTGTTCTCCTCTTCTAATAATTGAGCTCTTGTTTTATACTCTTCCATTTGGGCGTATAATACTTCTATTTTACGTTGAAGAATCTTCTGAAGAGTTTCTTCTGTCCACCAGGGGTTTTCCTCTTCGGGAGCGGACTTATATGCTATCTTCTTTAAAGGCATAACTTCAGACTTTCGCTTATCCATTAAAAAAATTGCAATACCATTTAGATTAAGTTTGAGATTTGGGTTGTTATTTGGTTTGTTATAGTAGATAAGATAGTTATTCTGGTTAGGTTGGTGAAAAAAGAGTGTTTGTCTTATCTTTATTTTAATCTTTATCTTATCTTTAGGTATATATAAAGCAAAATAAAATGAAGGAGTTTGAATTGTTATTGATTTTAATGTTAAGATCTCAATGGTTATTTTAGTACACATAGCCAAATTGAGTTTAGTATTGAGTTAAGTTGAGTTAAGTTAGTGATGGTATTATGTTAAGTTGAGTTAGTGATGGTATTGAGTTAGTGATGGTATTATGTTAGTGATAGTATTTAGTTGAGATAGTATTATGTTGAGTTGAGTTAGTGATGGTATGATGTTAAGTTGAGTTAGTTATTGAGTTAGTGATGGTATTATGTTGAGTTAGTGATAGTAATGTTCTGGCTGTAAACCATCTTAGTTGACTTGGTATAGAGTTGGCAGTATATTCCCTTGATATGCTATCTCAACATAACCCAATACTAACCCAATCTCAACTTAACCCAATCTTATCTCAACCCAACCCAATCTTATCTTATCTCAACTTATCTTAACTTAACTGAATATAATCTGAATTAAATGGTAATATGACTCTGGTTTATTCTAAATCTTAACTTGATATAGTATATTAATATAGTATTATTAAGATAGTTATCATCTTGATGAATAGATAAGTTGGGGGCTAGGAATTGGGTTGGGGAGTAGAAGTGGATGAGGTTGAGGTGGTGGAAGTAGAATTAGTGGTAGACCGACGGGTGGGATGTGCTCGCTTAGTAGTACTCGGTTTATACCACGGCCATTTCTTACGGAGGGCTTCAATAGCTGTAGTAGTCAGTAGTTTAGCCAAACGAGTTATCTCTGAAAGTGGGCCATTATAAGCCAGACTAGCTTGATAGATCTTTTGAATATCAGTTTCAAAATGGCTAAGATTAAAGTAGTAGTTATTATAGGTATGTTCCTGAACTGTACTTAGACACATTGGTTCTTTAACAATTGAATAGTACTCAGGATGGACAGTTGCATCTACTCGTTGACTAAAAATACTAAATCTTTGATCACTGATAAGATCTTTGGCTAAAATTTGTAATTGAGCAGCGATAGTAGTTGGTTGTGAAAAAAGACGTAGTAGATCTTTGGCTTCCTGAACCGTCCGACTATGAATATCCTTAGCTACTAGCCAAATATCTGAGTCCTGGGCATTATAAACCATGCAATTTTCAAAAACCTGTAAGATATCAGCTAAAACACACTCAACCATAGTATAAGCTCCCGTACTTAATCCCGCTCTAATACTTCCTAAATCATTCGGCCGTCTTACTATCTCTAAATACTTCATTGGTCGTAAATTCTCCGTATCTACCGGGGCTAAAAAGACCCCATGCTCGTCATAAGCAATCACTTGATTAACATACTTAAGTAAAAGAGCCCGACCTGGCCCACTAGCCGTTTCAGCATCAATCGCCGTAAACTGAACATCTTTCTGTCGCGCACATCCAGCTGCATCCCTTTCAAATCCGGCTAAGAAGTACTTGGCATTGTTATAAGCCGAAGAATCATATCCGGCACTAAGAAAGAGACTCCGACAAGCTTCAACTACCATCTGAACTACTCCTGGCGTACTAATCAGGACATCACGTAAAGAAGGAATAGCTGGACTAGCAATACTAAAGGGAATATCTTCTAGGGTGGGCATGACTCGACCAAGAGCTTGTACTCGTTTAGCTGCCTGGGCAATAGTTGTAGCTGCCTTACCTGTTTTAGCCCGACGAATTAAAGCTTGATCGGCTTCGGCTAAACTTAAATCAAGATAGTGTTCTTTGATAAAATTATCGATAGTATAAAGCTTATCTATATCTACTACAACCGGACTAAGTAAAGACTTAAAAGGTAAACGAACAATCAATGGTCGAGTTAAACGCACTACTAAACGTAAAGTAGGTGGACCTTCTTCTCCACTCATATCATGGGCAGCTGAAGTAGCCTCTACCTCTTCAGCAATCTCAGTCGGACCATCAATCAAAGCTAAGATCTCTTTAAAAAGCTTAGTAGCTGTACTATCATGAGTATTACTCTCAGCCATTTCTGCAATCAGTGGTGAAATCTGCTGGGCTGTTTTCAAAACAGGTAAACCAGCACATCTTAAACTATCCCGGAGTATCTGTAAAACATGCAATCTTATCACTCGAGTCTCCCCAGGTAAAGCCTTAAGTACAGCTTCTAAGACACTAGATGGTCCCAAAAGAATCAAAGCTTCATAAGCAGCTAGTCTGACCTTATGAAAATTACCCGGTTTAGCATAAGTCAGTAATCTTTGAAAATCAAGTTCAACATGACCAGCTACAGCTAGTCTAGCCAGTGCCTTAATAGAAGCACAAGTTACGGCATTTTGATGACTCGGGAAGAGTAAATCTCTTCTCCTTAACTTTTCTATCTCAGCTACAAAAGGAGATACATCTGCGGCCGTATCACTAGCTAAGGCAATAGATAAGGCTGTAATTATATCAGCTAAATAAAAACCATCTTCATAAGGATTGCCCGTATTATCATTATAACGCATTAAGTTAAGTAAAAAGGCCGAAACAATACTCTTAGCCCGAACTGTCCGGCCACTCAAACTCTTTGAAGCATCCAACTGGCATAAAGCCATAGCAGCAGCTACATTCTTCTGTAAAACATAACTCCTTAAATGACTAAACTCATTACCCTTAACAATAGTAGTGTTTTGAATACAATAATTACTGATAAAGTACTGAACAACCCTTTGAAACCCAAAGTAGCCCGTTTCTTCATTAAGGGCCTGAACTAGGACTATACCCGCCCCAATACTAACCCGATAAAATGTCTGGGCTGAATCCATTACTCTTTCTAGTACACCACAAACCGATTCACTCGGATTCTTCTGTAAAGAAGCTAAAGCTTCCATTTGTCCATAAACATCCTTCTCACTAACTAGTTGTTCAGCCGCCATGAAATCAGCTTGTTCTACTACGGCAATCTTCATCCATTCCAGACCCGGATCAGCCCTTACCCAGAGAACGGCTGGAGTTTCATCCGGCTTACGTTTCCGAGGTGTACGAGGTGGTCCTAGATCATGAACAGCCGGAGCAGTACCTAAGGGTAAAGCATGATCTGTAACTGCTTCAGCTTCATAAACACGTAAAGTAATCTTCCCAGATAAGTTGCGTAAAGCTTCAGGATGGACCGAATGCATACGCAATCTTAAAGCCACTGAAAACCCACGCGGACTCTGATCAACTTGTAAGGAAATAGTCGGAATACCCGCATGAAAGACAAAAGCATCAAATAAATGGCGTAAATCCTTACCCGTTGTTGCTCGAATAATTCTGATTAAATCAGCCGTTGTAATAGGTTCTAAATGGGTTAAAGTAGAGTTGGTGTTGGGTTGAGTGGAGTTGGTGTTGGGTTGAGTGGATGTCTCAAGGTGATTAGATGACTCAGGGTGATTGGCAGGTGGTGAGTTTGAGTCGGATAGGTCTAAAGACTCATTGGTAGGTTGTGGTTCTTCTGTCTCTGGTAAGCCTAAACACTTACCAGTAGATAGATTAGAATTAGGTACTAATTGATTATCTTCTGATTGATTAGTTGTGATTATCTCTCGCATAATCTTCTGCATAAAGGCTCGAGTTAAGTTATACTCTAAAGTCCGGATTAAAGTCCCAGATTTACAGATAAAGAAAGAACTACTAAAGGTACTTGTACTTCTTTCTAATGAAGATAAAGGTGCCTCTTCTATATCTGCTTGTGATAAATAAGTTATATTACGATAATGTTCATGACGTAATTCATTACTACCTAAAAACAACTCAGCTAAAGTAGCTGCTAAATACTCTCTAAACCCCACATAAAGCCAAACATCACCAGGAGCAGCTGCAGCTCTAAAGTACTGAGCAGCTACAGCCCTAGTTAAACCACGAACAGAAGACATACACTGATCCAATGCACTTGGGGCCATTATCTGTGATAGATTAAATATACCTAAACCCGGTCCAAAAACATCCTCTATCTCACAACTACTAAAGAACAAGTTCAATTGGGGTACTTTAACATCTAAAGCTACAGCTGCAGCATTCAAAGCCGCCTTAACTATCTCTAAAGCCTCTTTCCGACCAGATCCTAATCTATCTTCTAAGTGCCGCGGCAAAAATAAAGAAGTCCGGCCTAAACTCCCTACGCCTAGTACTCCCCCTGCAAAGAGAACCGATTCAGGTAAGGCCCGAGGTATAAAGTAATGATAAGTCTTAGTTGTTCCCCCATCTGAAATTCCTACTAGACTACCCGAGGAAAGTAAAGTCAAACCAGGCGTAGAAGGAAGAATATAAAGCATATCCGTATCTGGTAAAGCACCAGGTACCCAAGGAAAGAGTGGAAAGGGCCGATTTGTACCAATAAATTCAGCCGAAGGAAAGGGAACAAATAATAAAGATAAGGTAGACGGATCGGCAGTAAAAAGAACTCGAAGACGTGAAGCATAAGCCGGAATAGTTGTAGTTATAATTTGCCATTTGGTAGTGTATGCTTCTGTTTTGAGTAGATTTAGGTTATGAATACTAATGGGATTTGGTATAGGAAGAGGGGAAGGTTTAAGATGGAAAATACTTGTACCAGAGAAAGTAGTAGCGATTGGGTTTATACTAAGAATGTTCTTTTGCCGGATAATACCCATGTCTGAAAAATAATTTGCATCTTTATTGGGATTGTTATTGAATCGTTGCTTGTTGTTTGTTATCTTGATTGAGTAAAGTTTGTTCAACAAGTTTAGCAGTAGATAAGTATTTATCTAAAAGTTTAATAGTACTGGCTTGGGAAGGGTGTGGGATTAAACGAGGAGATTGGCGTAAAAGAGATTGGAGTAAAGAGTTCATAAAAATAAAATCGAGATTAGATTAGATTTAGTATAGAGTTGAGTTGAGTGGGGTTAGGTTTGAGTGGGGTTATGTTAGGGTTTAGTATTGAGTTGGGTTTGGATTGTTTGGGTTTGATTGGGTTTGGTTTGAGTAAAGACTTAGTTTAGTATAGAGTTGAGTTTAGGTGAAGACCTAGTTGGTTTAGTATTAGATTGTATTAAGTTTAGTATTGGGTTTACTATTGAGTTGGATTGGAATTAGTATTGGTTTAGTATAGAGTTGGTTTTTGGGTTGGTATTAGTATAGAGTTAAGTTGAGTTTAATGTTGGATTAAGTGTAGGTGAAGACTTAGTTGGTAGATAGGATAGTTCAAGTAGATAATTATAGAGGGTTGGGTTATGTTTAGAGAATAAGTAAAGACTGGAATGTATTAAGATAAGTAGAGTTGGTGTTAAGTTAGTGTTAAGTTGGGCTGAGTTGGTAGTTTATCTTAAACCAAACTCAAGCTTATCTTAAACGTAACTCAATCTAAACTCAATCTAAACTCAACTCAAGTGTATCTTAAACTCAACTCAAGTGTATCTTAAACTTAACTCAATCTAAACTCAACTCAATCTAAACTTAACTCAAACTAAACTTAAACCCAACTTAAACTTAACTCAAACTAAACTTAACTTAACCAAACCAAACCAAACTAAACTAAACTCAATCTAAACTTAACTCAACATAAACGTAACTAAACCCAACATAAACTCAATCTAAACTTAAACTCAACATAAACGTAACTTAATATCTTTGTTTTTATTTGCTAATAAGTTGTTAATAAGTTGTTATTTGTTGTTATTTGGATGACAGATGATAGGTGGCAGATGTTATTGGATAAATAGAAGGTGAATGGAAGGATCGATGGAAGAAAAGAAGACTTATAGACCAATGGAAGTAAACGCATTTCTAGGAATGTTACTGGGTAGTGCGGTTGTGGTTTGCTTGGTGTACGTGTGGTTGGGGCCGAGCTTGGTAGGCATAAAGGGTTGAAAGGTGCCGGAGGGATGCTTGTTGCTGCTTTTCCTGGGCGGGTGTAAGACCAGTTAGTTGATTAAGCCGAGTAAGTAGTTGGTTGATCTGGGCTAGTAACTGAGTAGGAATAGATCCGGTTAGATTGGGCTGAGGAGTGCGAATGGGATAGACTTGGCTACGAGGAATAGTAAAAGTAAGATTGGTTGGTGGCTGAACAGGTGGAAGTGAAAGATTGCGCGAATGAAGAGGAGTAAGACAGAGACAGTCCTGAGGTGTATTCGGTTGGGCGGGAGTGACCTGGTATGGTAAAAAGGGTTGGGGTGGTAAACGAGCTAGAACAAAATCACCGGGTTGAATTTGCCATTGATTAAGAATCTGCTGTAATCTTTTAGCCTCTTTACCTATAAAAGAGTCTCGGCCGTTATAGCGATAAGCATTATTGATCATTAATTGTAAGTCCTGTACTACTTCTTGATAAGACTTATACTGAAGATACTTGACTTTAGCAGTAATACCATGCAAACATTGGGGCTTACTGATGATAGCTGAGTATCCAGGAGCAATTTCATCAGTAACTGCCTCGTGAAAGAACTGATGGGTATCTGCTTGCTTAAGATGACTAAGTACTCCTTGAATTTGTGAGTAGCCTTGTACATGTTGAGATAAGAGTTTACTCCGACTGTACTCTAAAGCTCTTGTACTAGCTTGAGTTATCTGTACGGCTTGATTGATTGTTCTCAGGGCAGTATTGACCCTTTCGGTTGCAATAAGCAGTAAGTGGTACAAATAGATATCTTTAAAGGGATAGTGAAACTCAGGGGGTAAGTTATGTTTCTGAATAAATGATAAACTATCGGTCAAACAATCTAAAGTTAAACACGGAGTAAATTCTCCCCAATTAGTAAATCCACTGGGTAAAGAGTCAATCCGCAGTCTTTTTATCAAAGAAGACCCTTTCCGGCGGTAAATCCAAACTGGATACATATCTTTGATAAAAGCAGTGGCTCCTGGTCGGCCTAATAAATCACGATAAGCTATCCTATTAACCGTATAATGAAGTATTTTTGGCTCAACCTTATCTAAAACAGATAGTAGTCGTGGTTTAGGCACCCATAATGGGACATTCACTCGACGGACTACTGGGGATTGCTCTAAAACCGGATAGTGCGTATCTGGTGATCCAAAAAGAAAAGGTTGTTGCGAAGCTTTCTTAGTAGGATCATGCTCAGCACAATAAGTCAAACAATTACTAGCATCAATATAAAACCCTTCTTTGACCGCACAAGTCGCATGAAACCCTTTCCGACACCCAATATAAGCACATACAGAAAGTCCTCCTTTCTTTAAGCTACAAACTTGACAAGTATGTATATTTCTGATGACGTCATCAATATCAATTGGTTCTAAAAAAGAAAGATTCTCAAACCGAGCACCAGCCACTAACATACCACACAGTACATGGCACCAAGACCCCGTACTAGTCTTCTTAAAGGCTCCCCCTGGATTAGGACACAAAATACAGTTGATCTTCTTTTGTGGGGCTTGTAAACACGGCCGACAAAGCCAATTACCTTCAGGAATATTAGGAATACCATAACAGGCCTGATGTACTCCAATATTACACCCATCACAGAAGACTAAGAAGTTTTCATTACTTGTTTCTTGATCGGCGCAAATATTGCACTCATCAGCGATTTCTTCATTTTCCGGAATTTTAGTCGCCGCAATCCGCTGGAGATAGTGGTGTTCTTTTTCCAATCTATCTAGTACTATCTCGTAATCATCTTCACATATCCAATCATGTCTTTCTTTTAGAAATTTGAATATTTCAAGATCGATTTCATCCATGTTATATTCGATATCAAAAGGTGAGGGAAGTCTAGTAGAGGCTAATTGCTGGAGAACAAGACGAGTCTGTGTACGACGGTTCATAAAAAGTAAAAAAGTGGATTTATTTAAGCGCAGATAGTGTATAGAGGGCTTTGGCTAGTAGCATACGTATTTGGGTAGTAGTTAGACTTAGATATCTTTCTATTTCTTTTGGTTTTTGATGTTGTAATCCGAGGGCTAAGAAGATAATTTTTTGGGTTAAAGATAGTTGTTGTTTTTTGGCTAAAAGGATGTTTTTGGCTAAACCTGGCAAAAGATCAGTGATAAGACGCAAATCAAGACTGCATTTGGAAAACTGTTTCATTCGGTACAGATCTGGTTGGGGGATAGGAGAGTGTGTTTCATGGAGTGGAGTGATAAGTTGGATGGCAATGAGTGGGGAGAGAGATCGGAAACAGCCGGGAAGAAGTTCAATAAAGCGTCTGGTGAATTCACCTGAGAAATTATTAGTATAAGTATTGGCCTGGGGAGTGAATGGATGGAGCATGATCAGTGAATGCTCACCGGTTGTTTTGCAGATAGTATGTTTAAGATAAACAGGCGACATTCTTTGGCGTTTCCAGAACTCAAGGAGTTGAAGTGTGACGCCATAAGAAACACCTAAATAGTCTTGGGGAGCGAATTGTGGTGTCTGGAAAAGAACATTAGATTGAGATGAGTTGGTATTGTCATGGGTATTGTCAGGAGTGTTACTAGGGGTATTGTTATTACTGGTGCTAATGGAGTTAATTAGGGACTTAATTAGGTGGGAGCCATAGCCCATGGACTGTGCTTCGGGATGGATGGCAACACGAACGATACGCAGACCGGCGAGTTTGAAAAAGTCAAGATCAAGATAGTACTGTGAGAGAGACCAGGGAATAAGATTGCCCTCTTCCGTGCGCATTTCTTTGTAGGCTTGTTCTTGGGCGGCGGTCGTGGTGGGTGAACCTTCTTGGGCAGTTTGGAGAACACCAAGCACACAACCTTCAGCTGAAATAAGTGTAAGTAGAGTGTGCTTGGGATTATCAGCTAGAAGTTGAATATCGTTGGGACTGTTTTTGTAATGCCCGGATAGAAGAATACTGGTTAGGGAAGATAAGATCTTTTCAGTTTCTGGTTGCCCGGAGAAGAGTAGAGACTTGTTAACGGCAAAGAGTTGGCACTTCTCATGCTTAGGGAAGGTGGGCATAGCTGGTATTTCTGGAGAGAGGGAAAGGGCTAAGTTAAGCCACTTTTCAACCGGATCGTTTTTGCCGTATCTAATAGGCTCTTCTAAATGAACGGTTTCCGGCTTAATAGACTTGAAGAACTTAAGGGCCAAGGCCCGACCAGTACCTTCATACCCGGCCGTAGTGGACGAAAGAAGAGTAGGATACATTCCGATCATACTGGATAAAATAGTTAAGGGAATGGCTGCTGCTTCATCAACTACAAGCAGAGAAGGTGAATAGGCTGGTTTTGCAGGAATTGAAAACCGAACTGACTGATAGTGTGTTTTGGAAATCACAATCTTTTCAATCAATCTTTTGTTCTCCCGGGAATAGTTAACGTGATAATCTATTTGGTCTTTGTAACCATTGGCCATCAGACCTTGAATAATAAACTGGAAGAGAGTTTGGACATTAGATAAATGGGGTGAAACAACTAGTACATCGTTCATCCCTTTGATAATAGCTAGAGATACGGCTAAACCTAGAGCAGCTGATTTACCTCGACCCCGATCAGCTGTAAGGGCAAAGGTCGTACGCTGATCAAGAACTTTAGCCATCTTAAGTAGGGCTTGAATCTGATCTTGAGTTTTGCACTGGTTGATAAGAATAGACATACTATTAGCACTAATGATACTAAGTGGGTTTAAAGGATTACTTTCACTCTTAACTGTTTCTACGGCAGTACCAATGGCTTGGTGCAGTTCGTCTTGTTCCGTCTTGTTCTCTTTTTCATTGACGACTAAACTACTGGTATTACTCTGTAAGATATTCAGTTGAGGATTGATAATCAAGTAGTTGTCGGCAGTGCTTAGTAGACGGTAAACTCGTTGCATATAAATACTATCAGTGGGATCGATTGGTAGAAGAATTATACCACCGCCATTAACACTTTCTATAATACTAGCTAGTGTATTGGCTTTGATCTTAGCGAAGTCTTGCAAAACACAGAAATCAGTGGTAGTACCAAGTACACGTTCACTTTCACTGTGTAAAACATAGTTTATCGGAGTATTAACAATAAACGATGCAAAATTATCTAATGTTGTCCCGCCGGCACTTTTCCTGCATTGGGCTAAGGTGATTTTGGGTCCTTTGAAACCAAGTTCCCTATCATAAGCCCAAAGAACATTTGGTCTTATTCTTTGGCGTGAAAGAAGTGCATGAATATGATGGGCTACATCGGCGACTTTTCCGTTGATTCCAATGATGATTCGATGGTTGAGTTTAGTACTGCGTTCTAGTAACTGTAAAAGCTGTGGGCTAACTGGATGTTGACTGGCTCTTTCTTTACTGGACATGAAAACTTTGACAATCTCGTGACTAATCTTCTTTCTTGGGGTTGGTTTAGTAGTTGTATGAGTGAGTTTAGTAGTTGATTGGGTGAGTTTAGTAGTTAGATGGGTTGGTTTGGTATTATTAAGTTAGTTTGGTAGTTCGACGAGTGCGCTTGGTATTCTTGGGCTGGCTTCGTTTGGTAGTTGAATGGGTTGGTTTGGTAGTTGAACGGGTTGGTTTGGTAGTTGGATGAGTGAGTTTGGTATTATTAAGTTAGTTTGGTAGTTCGACGAGTGCGCTTGGTATTCTTGGGCTGGTTTCGTTTGGTAGTTGAATTGGTTGGTTTGGTAGTTGAACGGGTTGGTTTAGTAGTTGGATGAGTGAGTTTAGTAGTTGAACGGGTACGTCTTGGGGTGGCTTGAGATGGCTTGGGTTTGGTGGTCTTGGGTTTGGTGATCTTGGGTTTGGTGATCTTGGGTTTGGTGGTCTTGGGGGTCTTGGTGGTCTTGGGGGTCTTGGTGGTGTTGGGCGGGCATTTAGGAACAGCTTTATTGGCCTCTTTTAAACTGTATGAATCATGGAATTTGATGAATTGGGGGTTATTGATGACGCTTTGATTGTTGAGTAATATCTCGGTGAGTTGTCGATTCCACATGGATTCGAATTCAACTCTTTTCCGGGCTAGCCATTTGATGTAACATCTGTTGCTTGCTTTGATGTCGTTATTGGATGTGTTGGCGCTGATTTGTATATCATTGGGGTTGATATATAGTGTGATGGCTGCATCGATAGTCTTGTCGGGCCAACCGGTGGGATTTAAAGCTGCGATGTGAACGGGATAGTAGATGGAGCCATCAGATAGTGGCTTTAATATTTGACTGAGTATTATTTGCCATCCGGGGCAGCAGATTTCGATGTTTTTGGCCTGGATACTGGTTGGTTTGTAGTCGATCATGCATTGGCGACTGGCGAAGGGTTGATAGATAACTATTTTGTCGAGGAAATCTGGAGGCGTGTATTGGTCGTGGTCTGGCCGGCCGAGAAAGCGCATTGGTTGGATAGTAGCACTAGGGGTCAGAATTTGGAGACTATATACTTTGAGGTCGCGGTGACTGAGATGGAAAAAGTAGCCGGTTAGACTTGGCCCCGTCCATTCCATGTCAATCCCTCTGATGCGATGGCAGTAGGTTTTGCAGTCTTCGTTCTCGATTGGTTGGTATAGTGAATTGTACACCAAGACGTAAATCCCGTGAAATCGTGATTTGATGACATTAATGAAACTTAGATAGTAATAAAGTTCTCGCTGGAATACAGAGTGATCCAAAAAGATTGCTGGGATATTGACTAAGAGTAGAAAAGAAGTGTCAGGCTTGATATTGGCCAGTTGTATCTGTAAATGGGTATCTCTTTTATCTGACAAACTATTGCAATAAAGCCATTCGATTACCATTTGATAAATATAGTTGTGACTTTTGCCTGGAGGAAAGACATCTAAGAGAAGCGCTTCAAGTGGTGTTATTCGTTGGGCGGTCGCTTGGTAGATGTTGATTCGATATAAATATATGGGCAGAATGCTATTAGATGAGGCTAGACTAACTGCACGGCTGATTATACATCTGAGTTGTCCATGGGCTCCTGCCGGCGACCCATGAACTATAATCCTATCTTGTGATATATTCAGTGTGTAAGATTTCCTACGGCTATATCGGTAGACTACCACCCCCGGCTGCTTTTCTAGTCTTTGGATTCGTTGACTTTGGAGAAGATAGTATTCGATAGCAATGGGGGTGGTTTGTGGATTAGTTTCAGCTAATGAGCCGAGTTCTTGCATGTCGAGCTGATCTAGGATGATAGCACTATCGTCCTGGAATTCGCAGGGTGTTTCGCTCAAATACGTGCACCATTCTTTGATGGAGAGCCCGATCTGGATCTCATCCTGATTAACGTTAAGGTTGTTGCTCGAGCATTTAATAAAGATGATAGGGCAGATTGCTACAAACCATAGTCCATACAGCTTATATATTTTCATAACACCTACTAAGGTTTTATCTTTATGTAGTGCTATCATACGACCACTACTTAATTCCCCAGATCAACCTGATTCCTGGCAGGCCACTTACTAACAGCTATCTATTGATATTACTACCAAGACATAACTTTAATATAAACAACCCAAATTAGGCAATTTTAATTTTGCATATCTATCTGCTTTGCGATATGACGTCATCCTATCTCAACTAACCCAGATTTACTTGATAAACAACACCGGCACTCATCTCAAGGGATCCTTTAATAGAGTATGTATTGATTAAGATGGACATTCCTTATTGGGCATTATAGTTATCTATCATAGGTTCTTAAGCCGTTGTTACCATATAAAGATTCGTATGTTCATTCTTTAAGATGTTTTTGCTTTTATCTCGGCAATACTATATCAAAAATGACTCTGCTCTTCTTTAAAATCAAAGGTATTATGATCATAGCCGTCTGAGGTTGCCACTTCTAGCAGAGACGCTAAAACAGTGTGTTCCAACTTAAAGCATTAAGACATATAATTAAGCTGGTATAAATACATCTAGTGAGTGTGATGCCACGACACCAGTTCAATTCAGAATGGATCCAGCTAGTTAAGGAAGGTACTAGATCAAGAAACAGAATATTAAAGTGCAGTGCCTAATAAGGATTGTCCATTTTGACTAAGACATACTCTATTAAAAGACCCGTTGCGATGAGTACAGGTATCGTTTATTAAGTAAATATGGTGTCGTTACACAACCACTACTCCTCCCTCACACCAAATCGTTAATTCATTATCCGATCGCACCCGTATTGGGTTAGTAGAGAATTCGAATCATATCAAATTCTAGCCCAGTAGTAGCTGGATTAGTATTGGGCTAGTATGACGTCATATCATCGTCTACTTTCAATAAATGACCGGCTACGTCGTATCTAGGCATGACACTGCTGGAATTTGTATTAGTCATATGAACTATTCCTGCCCATGGGCAATATAGTAAATCTGGGTTAGTAGAGATAGGATGACGTCATATCGCAATGCAGATGATATGCAAAATTAAAATTGCCTAATTTGGGTTGTTTATATTAAAGTTATGTCTTGGTAGTAATATCAATAGATAGCTGTTAGTAAGTGGCTTGCCAGGAATCAGGTTGATCTGGGGAATTGAGTAGTGGTCGTATGATAGCACTGCAATACTACACAATCGGCGTACCCAAAAACTTACCAGATAAGCTTATAAGATCTTATAGATATTTGGATGGGCTGGAAGTCTTCATTAGTCGCTGGCAAACACAAAACCCTAGAAGAGTTTATGCCCGGCCTTGGATTAGTGTATCCATATGTGACGATATAATGTATTGGATTAGTATTGCGTGGTCAGTTAATAAACTTGCTAATAATAACATGCTGTTTATTGAGAAGAAATCATGCTGCAAAAGGAAGACCTAAACCTAACAGACTCTTGTTTATTCTCCTTGATTCAGTCTAACAAGAATCATTCATATTCATTTATGGCATTAGCAACAAAGCAAGGGCCCCAAGTAATTAGTCCACCTTCTTATCTACTCTTTTGAACGATCAGTTTTCATTTAGATAAATTTACTTTAGTTTTGAAAAGGATGTCTTATCTTGAAGTAGATAGAGGCGTGAATACAAATAGGATTTATCGTGTTCAAATGATTAGGTATAGAATCGTATCTGTGCTGTGCTTTTTATTGGTAGTGTTAGGTAGTGTTAGATGCTGGAGTAGTGATGATACGAGTAGTAGTGGGAGTGGTGATAGTGACTTTTCTGAACAGGAAGCAATAGCTCTGGAGGGTTGGGAAGCATCATCTAAGGTGGCTAAAGATCTAACTGCAATTGGATTTTCGGTTCATCCTAAGAAGTGCCTCGTCTATGTTAAGAAGCACATGACTGAAGAAGTAACAGCGCCTGTCTCGGACTCGACCGTAGCTTTAAGTCCAACCAACTCCACCGAAAACATTGACAAGTATATGGTGTTGTGGCCCGAGCCAGAGCTACAATTCACGATATCTAATGACAGCGACCTAGAAAAACTACGCACGGTTTTGAATGATATTACTGTTCTCAAGTCCACTAAGGCCGTGTTTGTTTATAACCTAGAGTATTCAGAGAAGTGTAAAGACAAATTAAAAGTGATATCTCAAGTCATCAACATGCTAAAGTGTGAGGCGCTGGAGCTTAGAATAGAGCATTATGATTCTGCACTAGTCCGCCGCATGAAGTCGGTTGGCTTATATCCTGAGTTGACCGAACTACAAGAAACGATCAAGTATGCTGGTTCGAATTCAGAGCGCCATCTCACAATTAACGCCTATTGTTTAAAACCAACTATGCTAGATTTTAGTCCCTTGGGCATACCGCAGTTAGACCTAGCTTCCAAACTCACTCTGGTGGCAACACTATTCATAAACCGAAATTCTATTCCGACCCATTTCATAGCACCCGACCCATCTAGCCATGAAGCTGACGCTGAGGCCGGCATCAATATTAATTTCACAGCTCTCCACAATCAAGAAATCCAATGCCAAAAGATTGTTCTTATTAATGAATTGGACGACTTAACATTAACTGGTCTTGAGAATGCTACTCAAGACATTCATTCCAAAATAGTTCTAGAACTGTGTTGGGACACTCTTCTCTGTCTTATTAAGCTTAATAATCCTGCCATTAATGTTCATACTATTATAGCTATTGGTCCTAAGTCTACTAAGAACCTATTCCCGTCAGAGCTTCTTCAACTGAAACCACCTTCTACTCCCCAACTCATTGCCGCCAAAATATCTATCAGAATATCTACCCAGAAATGTTGGTGTCTCAAGGACACATATGACAAATATTACACCCCCGAAGTATACGCCAAATATGGTATCTCTGTTGGCGAAAGCACAATTGAGTATGAGAAAAGACAAAATGGCTTGTTACATACGTTAAGGACCCTTGAAAAGAATCTATATGTGGATTGTAAGAAGTCGATAAAATATGCCCAGAGTTGTGGGATCAAATGCCCTGCTGAAGATCGCAGCAATAACAATTTGGAGCTTCAAGAACCAGTTGATATCAACCTTAAGAATTTATATTGTTTGTTTTGCAATCTTGATGATGATGATTGTGGTTCTGATTGTTATCATTTTGTTGACATCCAGCCAGATATTATTTTCTGTCAGAATATACACTATACAGACATCAACATTAACGGCTGTGACAGATATAACGATAGCGAGGCCTGCCAAACCCTTTTAAGCCTATTCGTCAATATTACCGCTCACACACTTAGAATCTCGAATATTTATTGTTATACAGTCCACACCTTTAATCTATCTAAGATAGAAGGAGCTAACTCACTCCCTGAAATCTTCCGACGCCGCCTTAATCTCAAGGTCTTGATACTAGACAAAGTTGATGATGACCTTGTTTACTGGATACTAAACAACTACATATTTGCCGATTCTATGGAAGTGCATATGCTGAACCAAAGCTACAAGAACCTTAATATTGCCCGAATTCTCTCCTACCCTAAATACCAGAAGATCTCTAAACTTGTGCTAAATGGCTTTGTTGGCTTAGATGAGGTGAAGTTATATAAGGAGTATAAGAAAGAAGATAGACTCATTGAGCTCCCATTATTTAACTACATCGAAACAATGAAAGCCAAAGACAAAACCACCTCGGATCTTGGTCTTAACAAATTGACTCTGCAACTGGAAGGTCTTGATTGCAATAAGTATACTGAAATCTTAGCTGAGTTTAAGAATATTGGTATTCAATGCGAGGAGGTTCCTTTAGCGGTTATTGTTGATCGTCAAATAGCGAAGTACAACTCTTGTATAAGAACGGATACTCAATATGCATTGAGGAAGCTCGGCCCAGGATTGGATAGGAAGCTGGTACTCAGAAACATTAATCTACAAGAATTAGAAGCGGATCTTGCCAGTCGGTGCGCCGTGTCTAGATCACAACGAGGCCCAGACCAAGAACAAGAGTCTCCTATCCAGAAACTTTCCATTGATAAATTATCGTTATATTTCAGTGAGGAGCAGGTCATAACTGAGAATGACTTAGTGAAGATTCTCGATTGGATTGCTTGCCAATTTACAGATCTAGAAAGGTTGCATTTCTACGATCTTAAGGTTTCGAAGGATGAGAAAAGGGATATATTAACCAGCAATTACTATATCATTGGGATAAATGTCTTCATTTGCT
>NW_026250578.1:0-3449 GCF_024244095.1 Nematocida homosporus | reverse complement strand
CGGAAAATTCACAACTTCATCCATCGCTCTTTGCTTTGCAGGCTGGTCTTTTACCCTTTAAATTAACCTGCATAAGAACCGAGCACATAATCATTCCAACCCATTCAATCACATAGCTCAAATTGTGTCATATATCTGTTTGGCCATACAAGTAATATGTCGCTTTATAGTCTTTATTGCTGATTGATGGGCCCAATGCATACATTAAACAACTTTGATTTGAATTGTACGTCTTTTGCTCTTATTGGATTGTTTACAGATTAGAGTATGTATATTCTGATCTATTTTGAATCAAACCCAATAACTAAAATCCAAATTCAACTTGTTGCTTTTTCAAGATGAAGGCTTATGATTTCCTTTTATTATTTGGGTTACATTTAGATTGCTAATCTAGCTAGTATCTGAGTTAGTGGTCTTCGAGAATAGGGGTGGCCGCATAGACCAGATTTGATTGCTTAATAAACTAATGGTTCTAGTACATACAATATGGCTTTATACTGGTTGTGGAGAACAAGAGCTTATCATAACAAGTAGATATAATCAGTCAACATATAGAGTGATAGTACACCGAGGAGTATGTTAACTGGCTGATTTATTCGACTTAAACGAAAATGACACGAATTGGGCTGGAAGTGTTATAATCTGCTTGTGGCTTGTTTTCAAGACGAGACCAATATGCGAGTGGACAATAACCGTAGAGGTAGATAGGGGTATCACGCCATGCTATGGCTTTAGATTGCCAGAGCTTTGTGGTAGGTGTTGAAACATCGCATTCGACAAGAACAAGGTTGGGTAGAGACGCGTACATGAGCTCATAGGTGCGATCGAGGTCGAGACATTTCTCACAAGTTGGACATTTTAGTGTGTCCTCGGTGTCCTCGGTGTCCTCCGCGCTCTTCCATACACATTCAGCACAGAATAAGTGTTCGCAAGCGAAATAGCAGGCTGTTTTAAAGTGTAACTTTGGATTAAAACCTGAAGAATCTTCCACCGTATCTGGGTTTTCCTTCTTTATCTTCGCTTGATACATACCATCTCCCTCGCTTTCTTCTTTACACGTCTCGTCACTCATGTCATTATCTATCTCAACATGCATCTCATCACCCAATTGGTTCTTCTCATTTGGCCGATAATGGCTTAAAGAGCACATCGAGCATGTAGTGGAGTTAGAATTCTTTATGGCCGAGGCGAGTTTGTACAAGTGTGTCTCAGAATCCATCTCTGTGAGGTCCAGTTTAAGAAGTTGAGGTATCATTGTATATCTCACGATAATAGGACCAGGAAAAGGGATATTGAGTTCCGCCAATATGATATTACACTTAGTGCCGACAGCCAACATAAGCCCTGGGTATGTATATGATATGGAATCACATTCGAAGACATTTAACCCAATGATATAGTAATTGCCGGCCGATATATTCCTTTTCTCATCCATCGAAACCTTAAGATTGTATAAGCCCAACCAGCCTAGATCTGTAAATTGATACACGACCCACATGAGAATCTTCACTAAGTTATTCTCAGTTATTGGATTAGTATCATTGAAATATAACGATAATGTATCAAGGGAAAGTTTTTGGATAAATGGCTCTTGTTCTTGGTCTGGATCTCGTTGTGATCTAAACGTGGCGCATCGACTGGCAAGATCCGTTTCTAATTCTTGTAGATTAATGTTTCTGAGTACCAGCACCTTCTCAAATCGTTCGTTGGGATTCCTCAAAGCATATTGACTCTTCGCCCTTATATAAGAGTTGTACTTCGCTATTTGACGGTCGATATAGACTGCAATAGGAACAACCTCGTATTGAATATCAATATTCTTAAACTCAGTTAAGATTTCAGTATACTTATTGCAATCAAGACCTTCCAGTCGCAGAGTCAGTTTGTTAAGACCAAGATCCGTGATGGTCTTGTTTTCGGCTTTCATTGTTTCTATGTAATTGAATAATGGGAGCTCAGCGAGTCTACCTTCTTTCTTATACTTCTTGTATAACTTCACCTCATCTAAGCCAACAAAGTCATTTAGCACAAGTTTAGAGATCTTCTGGCATGTAGGAAGGGAGAGAATTCGGGCAATATTAAGATTCTTGTAGCGTTGGTTCAGGATATGCAATTCCATAGAATCCGCAAATATGTAGTTGTTTAGTATCCAGTAAACAAGGTTATCATTAGCTTTGTCTAGTATCAGAGTCTTAAGATTAAGGCGGCGTCGGAGGATTTCAGGGAGTGCGTTAGCTCCTTCTATCTTAGATAGATCAAAGGTGTGGACTGTATCACGATAAACATTCGAGATTCTAAGTGTATGGGCGGTGATATCGACGAATAGGCTTAAAAGGGCTTGGCAGGCCTTGCTATCGTTATATCTGTCACAGCCGTTAATGTTGATGTCTGTATAGTGTATATTCTGACAGAAAAGAGCATATGGGCCGGCGACAATACCATAATTGACATAAACAGCCATATCAGTATTATATAAAATCCTAAGGTTTATATCAACTGGTTCTTGAAGTTCCAAATTGTTATTGCTGCGATCTTCAGCAGGACATTTGGTTCCATTTGCGATCACATGTTCTATCGACTTCTTACAATCCACATATAGATACTTTTTAAGGGTCCTTAACGTATGTAACAAACCATTTTGTCTTTTCTCATACTCAATTGTGCATTCGCCAACAGATATACCATATTTGGCGTATACTTCGGGGGTGTAATATTTGTCATACATGTCCTTGAGACACCAACATTCCTCGGTACAGATTTTGGTGGTTATTTTAGTAGCAAAGGCGCGGGGAGTAGAATGTAGTCGCTGGTGAAAAAGCTCTAACGGGAATAGGTTCTTAGCATACTTAGGAACAATAGCTATAATAGTATGAACATTAATGACAGGATTATTAAGCTTAATAAGACAGAGAAGAGTCTCCCAACACAGTTCTAGAACTATTTTGGAATGAATGTCTTGAGTAGCACCCTCAAGACCAGTTAATGTTAAGCATTTCAATTCATTAATAAGAACAATCTTTTGGCATTGGATTTCTTGATTGTGGAGAGCTGTGAAATTAATATTGGTGCTGGCCTCAACATTACGTGCATGGCTCGGTGCGGTATGGTTTGGGTGATAGGTTAGAAGACGTTCTTGATCTTGAATTACTGTTACTATCAGAGTGAGTTTGGCAACTAGCTTCCGCTGGGACAACTTTAACCCAATAAGATCTACCCTAGATGGGTTCAAACAACAGACGTTAATTGTGAGATTGCGATTTGGATTCGAAGCGGCATAATCGATTGTTTCCTGTAATTGGGTCAAACCACAATCTACTATACTAACTGTTGTGCCCCAGGGGAGGATAATGACCTCTCATCCAAATATACTCAACGAGAGACAAATCATCATTCAGGCTGATGTCGGGTTTATTGATTAGAGGTTCGAGTTGAGGTTCTGGGGTGCGAGT
>NW_026250518.1:0-859 GCF_024244095.1 Nematocida homosporus | reverse complement strand
AAGGTTGCTATAGCTTACTAGACACCCAACTAACCCAACCCAACACAATACTAACTTAATAAGCTAGTTTACTGTTTCATCCAAAAACCCAACTAGTTACTCACTCCATTGATCTATGTGAAAAGTTTGCACCTACTGATTGGGTGGCAAGTGAGCTAATACTAACCCTATTAGTATATGAGTAGATGACTACGTCCGGATTCTATCTTCCTTACGCGGCATATCTTATCAAAAGTTGTTAAAAATCACAACATTGTTAAAAATCACAAAATCTTATCAACTAACGACAACCCAATGAATCTTATCAAAAGTTGTGACATGGGCAGCCAATACTAATCCTATTAATCACTAAAAGCCTTATAAATCTTACTTTTTTTTGCAGAACCTACTTATTACAGGGGTGTGTATTATGTTAATAAATTAGTTACTCTAAAAAGTATACTAACCCAAAAGGTTTATTTAAATTAAGTTGGCATTAGTGAAGTAAATAAGTATCTAATAAAGACAGTGTAATAAAAATACTAACTTATCTTAATAAACTAGTTTACTCTTTCAATACCAACTTCTATTTACTCATCACCAAGTAATAAGTTAGTAGTGGGTTGGGATTGAAAGGGAAGTTACACTCTATTTATATAATCCTTTCTTCTTTTATACCTTTATAATCCCAAAAAGGAAATGAGTATTACTAATTTACCCAATAAGGTAAATTAATGTTTATTGGGTTGGTAGTGAGTGGGATAGTTATGTCATACTAACTCAAGGAAACCTTATAACTTCTACTTTTTTTTGCAAAGCTTAGTTATTACAGGGGTGGTATTATGTTAATAAATTAGGCACTGTATTGAGTTAGTATTAT
>NW_026250632.1:0-18421 GCF_024244095.1 Nematocida homosporus | reverse complement strand
GTTCAATGGAACCAAGCTTGTTGAGATTTTGGTTGGGAGTCAAGTCAGTAGCGAGTTCAAAGCCAAGGCCTTTCAGAATCATCTTAGGGCAGTAGGTAGCCAGTTTGGCACAAAGGCTGATGATTATGCGCATATCAGCACTGGTGTACTGTTTATTCAACGTGCCTATAAAGATGACTGCGTTATAGTGGCCAATAGTGGCCAATTTCTCAAGTGTCTGTATAAAATCAAGTCCATCTCGGCCCATAGGCAATCGGTCCTTCTTAGGCGCCTGTGCAACTAGCAGAAGTTCATCGGCGATCACCTCAAGGCAAAACCAACAAGGATGCTTAATAGTGGCACGGGTCAAGAGACACGCTGGACTTTCCTTTGTCATATATGGGGATTGGGTGTATATAGCTTCCTGCACAAGCAATAAAATCCGATCGGTTGTTGACCACTTCTTCTCTTTCTTACTCTTCGCAGAGCTCTCATAATAAACCAGGTCAATGCTGCTATTTATAAGGGCGGCCGCTGTCTTGTATTCATAAGGAGCGAAAGGATGAGATATTTGGAAGGATGCACTATTGGCAATGATGTCGGTATAGGTAATCAAATAGGCCGCCACAGTAGTGGATAGAGAGAAAACTAGGCGCTTGCATTGGAATCCGAGAAAGCCATCAGGGTCAATGGCCTTTTTAACTAGTTCAAGTGTATTCACTGTCTGGTAGTCAGATATAGTAGGTGGCAGCTCAGTCAGGTACATATAGTTGCATTGACAATTCCCGAGTATCTGAAAGATAACACGAAGAACATCTATCGGCAGTGTAACTGTGAATCCATCAACAATGACTTCATTAGCGCAAAGTCGTCCAATTAATGACGAAACTTTGGTATTATTAAACGAGCTAACAAAACCAGCAATTCTTACACAGGAAAGTCTTATCTGGCTGTTATGGAAATAGATTGTAAATAGTTGGCCGCTCGCAAACCGGTTGCGTAGGTTCAAAAAGCGCAATGGCTCGTTAGGTTTAGAGCTATTCGACGAAAAGACAGCATTAACAAAGTTGTCCACTAGTTCTCTTTTGGAACTTGATCTGATTAGAGACATCATACTATTTTGTGGCAAAGCCGCACCATTTATCCAAGCAACCAACGACACTAGCACTAACACAAGCATTTGTCTTCTTATTTGAGATAGCATGGAAGTATGTTAAATTTTAGGTATCTTGGTATTTTATTTAACCTTTTCTTATCAGTAGTGATAGTTTCCATTTTAATAAATAGAAGTTAGCACACAAGATATATCTAGACAAAAGATGTTAAGATAGTTTATTGAAGAGGCAATTTCATCAACCATATATTGAGTTGGGTTGGGTTAAGTTAGGTTAGTGTAGCGCCGTCATACAACCACTACACAACACCACCCCAACACTAACCTGACTGTTGCTAAGGCACTCACTATATCTATCAATTGATATTAATACTAACACGCAACTTTAATAGAATCAGGATGCTTTAACTAATTTGCTTTAGCATATCTACGCTACGCTCAGTACGAAGTCATCCACACTCACATCCTTACTTAGTTAATAAATGGTACTCAGACTTGTCTCATGTAATGTCTTTAAGAGAATATGCACTGGTTAAGTTGGACTTTCTTTATTGGGCATTGCAGCTAGGCTGGGTTATTTTGAGGCTTGGCTAACCAGAAACAATAGCTGTGCTTTGATAATAATAGTGGTTGTAGTAATAGTTGCGCTTTAATAATAGTTAATGGCGGGTTGGCAGTATATCAGACAACGGGCTCGATAGCTTGAGATTCACTTTGAGCTTCCTCTGCTGATTCATATGGACTAGATGTAGATGAGCTGCTGATGGGTGCCTCTCGTAAATACTGCGCACATTCCTGATATTTAGAAAAGGCACGACCATAATAGTCAACTATTTGACCATGGCATAGTATAATGCTGCCAATAAGATTATCCGGATTCAAAGTATTCCACAATATTCCCGAGGCAACAACATCTTCTGGGTTATCCAGTCCATCGTCATGGAAAACCTTAGAATAAGTCCAAACGGGCGAGGCCGCGTCAATTATTGCCTGGAGGAATGAAAGACACTTCTCGGTCACATTAATAAGAGCTGAAGTATGGTCGTCAAAATAGCTCTTAAAGTCCGTACTAGCTGTTTCTATATTAGTGGACGCATGGGCAATATCAACCGCGTCTTCAAGTTCATTTAATACCAGCCCAATCTCATCCCTAAGTCCTTTCTCAATCGGCGCTAAATACGAGAACACATCGATCGAAAACAGAAGAGCTTCAAGATAGTATAAATCTTTCATCTCCTTTAAGTGGGTTTGATTTGACTTGAACTCTTTTATCTTATAGAAAATCGATTCACACTTGTCACTAAATCCGCCCAGATTAACGTGCTTAGCAACAGCCCAAACAAAATTCCTAACTGGCAGGGGTGTTAAGATGTCATTTTCATCGTCTTTTTCAAATGGCCCAAGGCTAGCATGTAGATCTAGTTGGCTCTGAAGGCTCTTCACCTCATCATTAGTTAGATATTGGGCTAGGTGCAAGTAAATGTTGGGGAAGTAACCAAGAATATGGCACCAGATAGGACGATATTTCTCATTTAAGAAAGAAAACCCGTCAGATAATGGCCAAGACTTTGTACCGGCTACTAGTGTATTAAAGGTCCGAGCAAGTTGCTCTTTCTCGCTCGAATAGGTAATATCATCACGGAGATTAACCATCGGCAGGAAAAACTCATGTTGGATACGCTCATGGTCTATGCAGAAAGGAATAAACGCAAAGACGAGACCTATATTCTCCTGGGCCTGCTTCATCATAGCAATTGAGTCTAGCGGGGTTGTATCATTTTGCTGAATTAGCTCTTGTCTATGTATCCACATAACCTTTATGTAACCCTGAGGTGTTAGCTCTATGCTCACATCATCTGATTCACCGGCTTCGGGCGAGGTCATATTTAATTGAAGAGTACTTGATTGAGAGGACGGGCTTGGCTGCGAAGATTGAATTGGCTCATTTGGTAGAGGAAGTTGAGATGGTTGAGATGGTTGAGGCAGAGTTGTTGAAGTGTACCATGGCCGTAAACGATATACCAACCACCCACTAAACACAACCATAAGTCCTACCCCAATACATGCACCAGTAATCCTTATCTTTTTGCTACTTAGCTCCATTAGCAGTTTCAAAATCTTTTGCTTCTTATCTCATTTGAAAATTCTCAATCAATTCCGAACAAAGGCAAATGACACAGCATCAACCCAAACTAGCCCATAATAATCTAGACCGCATGTAAGTCTTTATTAATAGAAAGGCTAGTAGATACACAGTAGTTAGAACAACAATGTGGGTTAGATATTGCTGACGTTAAGTGCAAGAATCATGAGTTTAGCCACTTAATAAAGAGTCAAGGAGGTTGCTTAGCCGGGCTGCTTATGGGTTTTAAGAATGTGCCGACTCCTAAGAGCCAGGCAACGTTTCAATGATGGTCTGGGCGTTCAGATACTTATCCAGAGCCTGGGCATAATACTTGACCACCTCTCTTTGACACTCCCCAGTAATGTTGCAAGACTTATATGGAAGAGTCGTCTTCCATTGCACTGAGCTCCAGCTAGCAGGTATATTCCAGGGCGATTTACCACCTAATATATCAACTCGCCGAGCATAGAAATAAACAACATCAGCGAACTCAATTATTTCGTGAAGAAGAACTAGTTGACTATTAATTAGCACAACAATATTCTTAATATACACATTAAACCGCTCAACAATCTGTGCTTCAGTTTGAAGACTAGTACATGGCAAAAGACTATCAATACCAGTTTCGATATTATGCAAAACCTTAGAAATGGTCTTGGCTCTTGTTGCATCAGTAGGACTCATATAACACAGCATGTCCAAAAAGCAGATATATGCCCGAATCTGCTTCAACTCATTCGCCCCAAAACCACGCAAGGACGAGTTATTATACGCACAAACTCGTCCATAAATAGCCTGGCACTTACTACTAAACCCACCAACCTTAGAATACTTGGCAATACCCAAAACAAATCGTTTTGATATCTCCAATAAAGGACGCAGGTCCGCCTCTCCCGAGTTAGGTGACATCTTATTGTCATAGTCATGAATGACCGCAACCATTTCCTTTAGTTTCGCCTCCGAGAAATAGTGTCCCAACCTCCGATACAAATTGGGGCACGATTCAACTGCAAAGCACCAAAACCAGTCATAGTCATGGTCCGAACTATTCATCTTAGACTCATAAAAGCATGCCAACAAGTCCAGCAAGCAACAAACAATTTGATCAATCAAACCAGACTTTGCCACCGATGCCTTGCATCCAGGCCCTTGAATAATAAGCGGCCAATACACTTGTACAATAAACTCCGCGTTCTCAATATGTTTAGCTATACTGGCCGCCGCAAACACTGTTCTTAATCTTACTCCAACCATACTCTCATACATCTTCATTACCTCGCGCTTCTCCTTATCTCCCTTCATTACCCCATCCTTATCCTTATCCCTCTTCATTACCCCATTCTCGTCCTTATCTCTCTTCATCCCCTCATCCTCATCCCCCTTCATTACCTCAGTTTCCTGAGCATTACACTCCCTCGTATTGATCTCACCATTACAACATAAACCTGCCCGATTCAACTCCTTTTCTACGGCCACCTGCGGTCCTTTCTTACTCCAACTTGCCCGACCAAACAGAATACATATCAAGCACCCACATATCGTTACCAAGAGCCCCAACATAATTCCTAAACCAAGATTTCTTATCTTCCAAGCATTTCTCATCATCCTACCTCCTCAAAAGCAAAGATTAATAGGCCTACACTCAAACCCCAACCATCACTATCATCCCAAACCGGCACTATTTCTTTCCTAAACCATCCAAACCCAAACTAAACAAGCAAACCCACCCGTATCGGACTAAACAACAAAACAAACACTAAGCACAAAACAGTAAACCAAACTAAATAAGAATATTATTAGACTAAGTAGTACCTAAAGGTCCCTAGGATCCTCCTTCTCTTCCGGTTTCATTAAGTAAGGCCGCTCACTAATATCACAATCTGGTACGCTAATTTGCTTAATGTCATCTTCCGTAGCCTGCCGAGTCGTTGCATAGCATTTGCCAATAGTTGCACACACGCCATCTTTCCGACCAGTAGCATCATTATACTCCTTACTAATTTCACGTATCAAGTTCATTCCCCGTACAACTCGGCCAAAAACAGTATGTTTTCCATCCAAGAACCATAAAGTTGCCGGATTGTTAGCATTAGGCACTAAAGTAAAGTAAAACTGAGATCCATTCGTGTCCGGTCCAGAATTAGCCATAGCCAGCATCCCTTCTAAGTTATGCTTCCGTGCTGGTCCTCCAGTTTTATCCACCTCATCAGCAAAAGGCAATCCATTCTCCCCAACATTACTCACACTACCACGACCATTACCCAACAGGATATCTCCACCCTGTACCACAAACTCATTAACTACGCGATGAAAAGACACACCCGTATAGCTCAACTCCATTTCTTTACCGTAAGCCCTTCCCTTCCAACCAAGACAGAACTGCTTAAAGTTCTTAGTTGTCACCGGGTACTGCCGGCTAAACAAAGCTATCTCAATAGTCCCCGATCGCACAGTTTCTTCTCCCAAGCCCGCACCAACTCCATACCTATACTCAATATCCATAGTAACTATTTCCAAATCACGTACGCTTTCACCTATTACATCATCCTTCGCTACTACTTCATCTACCACTTTAGCCTGCGCCACTACATCTCTAGCTTCTCTTCCACTAACCAGCCCAATACTAAGCAGCCAAACCAAACCAACCACCAGACAAACCAACTTACTATGTCTTCTAATCCGTTCACTCCTATCTTTACCACCTAAGTAATGTATTACACCAATCAACTTATTCATTTCTCTATTTTCTGCCATCTTTACCTCAATTATATATTAATCCAATTATTTACTTATCAAATTGCTATCCAATCAAGTCAACTAGTCACACAACCGAGTAGTATACTATATAGTATTGGGTTAGTATTGAGTTGGTATTGAGTTAGTATTGAGGTGGTATTGGATTGAATTGGTATGGCATAACAATTAACTCAACTCAACTCAATCTATACTATAATAAACTTAACTCAATCTATACTATAATAAACTCAACTCAATCTATACTATAATAAACTTAACTTAACTGTAGTGCCCATCGACTAATACATAATCCAATAAAGACATTCCTTGATACGAGTACCGGTACCTTTTATTAGATAAATAAGGATGAGTGAGTATGACGCCATATTAAGTTAGCATTAGTTTAGTACTATTAAGTAGTGTATGCTAAGTAGTGTGTAGTAACTAGTGTGTACTAAGTAGTGTGTACTAAGTAGTGAGTAGTTTACCATTAATCAGATTAATATTGTGTTAGTATTGTGTTAGTATGGGTTTGGTTTGGTTTGTGGCCTTATTACAGCACTACATTAACTTACTCAACTCAACTTAACCCAACATAATTCAATACTAAACTATACTCAACCCAACTCAACTCAATACACAACTTAATCTATACACAACACAACCCAATACCAAACTAAACTTAACTCAATACTAATCAATGCTAACCCAAAATGTTTTTGGCGCCAAAATTGATCCCAATCCAAACTTCACCAAAAACCCACCCATAATACCAACTCATCCCATCCCAAACCCAAACCCATTTACCATCAACTTGATCCCAACACTAAACCCAATATCACCCATACTAACCCCACTCCACACCAACTCAACTCAACTCCAACTCCAACTCCACACCAACATAAACCTAACTTGATACTATCATTAAACAAGAGTAAAGAGTATTTTGAACAATATGATATGAAAATAATTATGACCTTCAATACTTCCATAGTAAAGATAAAACCCTATCTAAAACCCAATAATGATCTAAACAAGACCCCAATCTAAACCTAATCTAAACCTTTATATTAATTTAGTCCTTTTATTTTTAACAAGATGCAGGAAGGAGCGTATTATAGTACTATCGAAGATGAACGTATGCTTAGTGCTGAACAAATGGATAGGGAAAGACAAAGGAACCAAGTCTACGAATACTTATGCCACTTAGAAGAGGCTAAGAATTGGATGGAAAGAACGATAGGCGAAGAAATTCAGACCAATTCTTTTGAAGAAGCTTTACGTGATGGTGTTTATCTAGCTAAACTAGTCAAAGTCTTTATGCCCGAATTAGTCCCACGTATTTTTACTGATCCAGTCTTACAGTACCGACATACTGATAATATCAATGCTTTCTTTTCCTTTACACGATCAGTTGGCTTATCTTATGTTTTCTTATTTGAACTAGTAGATCTTTACGAGAAGAAGAACCCGCCACGAGTTATTTACTGTATTCATGCTTTAGCCCATTTACTAGCCAAGAAGAGTGTTGCTGGCAAACTTTCTTCTCTAGTAGGTACAGCCAGATTTTCTGATGCTGAGATACGAGAGAAGGAAAAGGAGATTGAAAGTGCTGGAGTAAAACTACCTAGTTTTAGTACGATTTCTAGTGCTATGGATGGTATTTGTGCAACAGAGGCAGGGGGTAATAGTAGTGGTGAGGTTAATGATTTAAGTAAAGGTTTAGTTAGTAATAGTCTTGGTAGTAGTGATTTAGTTAGTAATAGTCTTGATGGGAGTAGTATAAGTGATCCTTTGGCCGTAACTGCTGCTTTAGTTGGTACTAGTTCAGTTGAAGATGATACTTTACTATTGTCAACTCACTTGGCTAAATCAGTGACTACGGTGCAAGCTATGATGCGGACTTTATTGGCCGGTCGGGCCTTGGCTGAAATTAAAGGGAATGTCACTCCTACTCTATTTGGCTTGCGGTACTTTGCCTCTTTACTAGCTGGGGATGAGGAGAGGACGGAAGCTTTGATTGAGGACTTGAACCGGATTTTAGCCGGATTGTTTGCTGAGAATGCAGCTCGGGAGAAGACTTTAAGTGGGTTAGAACATAGGATTGCTCTGTTGGTTAAGAATAAGATAGGAAGACCGGGGAGTGCTAAGGATATTCCGGCTGATCGTGGGACTTATGTGCAGTATAAGAGTTTACAACGACTGTTTGCCCGTTTACATGAAGATCCGGAGTTGATAGTTAAGGCTGTTCTAAGTATGCGGCCGCGTGAGGCAGAAGCTTTCTGTGCCCAGAAGGTCTTAGGCTTATTTGGCGCGGCTAAAACGCCACGGGAGGAGTATGCTTACTTACGACTGATTGAAGGACTCGTGCGGGCTAAGGAAAGACCGGGTAGTGCTCGGCCTATTTACTTGGCTGGTGCGGCTTTAAGGGCTCTGGTACTTAGTCATGGTTTAGGTCAGGTTCATCAACTTATTCGTGATAGTTTACTGAGTAGTTTAGTGGCTGGTAGTGGTTGTAGTAGTACTTTAGCTGAAGTATGTTTGAAGAGTTTAGTAAGTATTGGGAATGATCAAGTACCTTATCCAGTGCGATTTTTGGCCAAGTGTTTAGTGACTAGGTCCGAATCGGCTGGACTGGCTTTTAGTTTGCTTTGGGAGACATTATTTGTCCCTTTGATTGTCTCGCCTGACCTAGGTAGTGGTTTAGGTCTAACTACTGAACGTCGGGCTGAGCTTGGGGCTATTTGCACGCAGGCAGGTATGTTAGCTAGTAGTAGTTCGGAGTGGCAAGAAGCAGTGAGTCGCTGGGTCTTGGAAATGGGTAAGGTTCAACCTATTGCTGAGTACTATACTTTGCAGTATATTGAGAGTAGTGTAATGAGCAACTTACTTTGTTTATCTGGTGATGAGGTTAATTACTTATTGGGGGCTTTAGGGATGACTAAAGGTCTACCCCAGGATATTCAGGAATTTGTCAGTGCTTGTTATCCCTTGCCTTTTAAACTGGTCTTTGTAGTCCCGGGGGGTTTAAGTGGTCGGCCGCAGGAAAGTGTGAGTGCCCGGGAGAAGCGAATGGCTAAATGGGCGATTCTAAGGCTGATAAGGTGCTGTCCTGGGAAGACTATTGCTGAGATACTGCAACGCAAAGCAACGAGTGAGGAGGAGAAGGAGTTTAATGAGTTGTATGGCGGGGAGTTGGAGAGGTACAAGGAAGAGACGCGGGGTTTATTAGCACGACTGTTTGATCGGGGTGAGATAAAGAATGTGCATACGTGTGAGGAAGTTTTAGGACTAGTTTGTCGGGATGTAGTGCATCGGGTTCGGGCTAGAGTGGCTAGACGGCGTGAGATAGCAGCTACCGAGAAGGCTATTGCTAGTTTAGAAGCAGCCCGGGTGAGTATTGAGCAGCGGGATAAGACTTGTACGGAGTACTTGGCGCAATTACTGGTGAAGGTAGTGGATAGTCGGCGGGTGTATGTAGCTGCAGCTCAGACTTTATTGGAGAAGGGGGTGGTTTGTCGGATGTATAACTGGCAGCCGTCTCAGTTGGAGAGTATTGAGTTGCGGATGGCAGTTGAGGACGATGGCGGAATTCGGGTGGAGGTACTAGTGCAGGGATTAGCCGCTAGTAGTGACTGGATTCGACTGGATGTTTTGCTTTTGAAAGAATGCTTAGGCGAGAACGAGATAGCTTTGGATGCAATTGGGTGTGTCTTTTCAGTACCTAAGCTTATTGCCCTGCTGAACCGGAAGTTCTTAGGATGAGTTGAGTTAGGATAACCAGAATAAATGGTGTTGCTTATGAGTTGAGTTTGTTGTTGTGTTGTGTTGAGTTGAGTTTGTTATTGGGTTAGATATATATAGCTTGTGTTTTAATTAGGTTGTTGTGTACTTGGTCTAATTTGTCCTAATTGGGCTAGATAAGATAGTGTTTGTTGTGGGGTGGTCTAATTAAGATAGTATTGGGTTAGTATTATTAGATAGGATAAGACAAAGACATATAAGTCCCTATTAAGTCATAGCCCAGTACTAGTTCAATAGCCAATCAATAACTGGCTAGTCTAGTTGATTTAAGTTAGTATTAAGTTGGTAGAGGGTTGCTTTGAGTTGGTTTGGCTTGGCTTGGTCTAAATAGTACAGTGTATCATTACATAGAATAACATATCTAAATATAACATAGAATAACATATCTAAATATAACATAATCTAAATATAATCTTAACATAACCTCACATAACACAACACAATCTTATCGTAACTTATATTATCGCAACTTAACTTAACATAATACCAAGATTAAACCATATCGATAGATTTATTGATCAGTAGCAAGTGGTGGAACTAGATGCGAGACTCAGTGTCGGTCGTGGGGGAGTGCATGGATGCTGAAAGAATCTCGCTAATGGCTTCATCAACATTGCCTTGGTGCTTGATCAGCAGCTGAATATTGGACCCCACATCGGTAAATCCACACTCTTTCATGTACTCCACTTGCCGCCGGTACTCCAAGATAGGATTGAAGTTGTAAGACCCCCACGGATTGGGTGCTGGCTTGCCTATCTCTGGAACTACTGCTGAACCTTCCTTAAAACTAGTCATATCAAGTCCTTCGGCTAAACCTGCACTGGGATCCTTTTGCGTTTTAAGCATCCCACGAAGCATATTGAAACCGCCTGGAATTGTTTCTAGTTTAGCCATGGCGATATCTATGTTCTTCATTTGCGTGTTCATGTAGTCCGGATCTTCAGCTAGTTTAGCCATCTCTTCCAGCATTTGAGAACTTTCCATGAGTTTACGTAGTTCTGGATTGTCTTTCTTCATCTCAGGGAACATATCAATGATACCTTTGACTACTTCGGGGTTGCTGAAGATCTTCTTCATGCCGGGGTCTTTCATCATAGCCATACCGGGATGAACCGGTTGTTGTGGATGCACTTGGCCTTTAATCTCTTTAGGACCATGTGAATCCTCTACTTTGCTAACATAGATAACGGATGTACTATCAACGCCAATATCCTGCATGGTTTTATGGCCTTCGTGTAAGATACTGCCTTTATGGGTCAATCGCTGTCTTTCGGGAAGGACTTGAGTCTTTTCAGCTATCTTCTTCTTTAACTCATCGATTGTTTCCTTTTCGGCCACTTGTATTTCAAAGGATTCTTGCATATAGTTTATGGTTAGTCTGTGCATCTGGTGTTCTAAAGAAGAGAAAATAACAACAAAGAAACAAATGTTATTGGTGAGGGGTGATTGGTGGTGTACGGGGCTGGTTGGACCAATAAAGATGTAAAAGGAGTACTAGAATGTTCTGGTAATTTGTTGGGCTTTGTAGAGAGAGCTTAGGGTAGCTGATAGGGTTTGGCGTTTTTGCTGGATGGCTTCTTCTTCCTCTAGAAGGGTAGGGAGATCTTCTGGAAGGTAGATATCAGTGATAAGTCGTTGCTGGATTTGAGTGAGTGTTTTATGGACGATTTCTAGTACGATGATTTTCGGGACTTGTTCAATCACAACGGTTTTTAGGTGAGTGATTTGCCGGAGGATATCATTGCGTAAGGAGTCGGTATTGGAAATGGGGTTAGTAGTGGTAGAGGTTGAGTTGGTAGATGTAGAGTTGGTAGATGTAGAGGTAGTATTCGGGTTGGTAGAGATGGGAGTGGGAGTTGAGGAGGTTGAGTTGGTGGGCGGCCAATAGAACTTAGGTGGGATGTGGCTGGTGTAAGAGGGCGAAGCAGTTGGGGAAGTATTGATATCGGGGTAGTGGGAGTTGGGTGCTTCATTGGGTTGGAAACAGGATGGAGATCGGATATAGACGGCATTCCATTGCAGAAACTGTTTGATAAGACTAATGGAGGCGGTCGATCTTTCTTTGAGGTACCTGGTAGTGGCTTGGGCTAGTGCTCTTTTCAGATGAGTAAATCGAGCAATGTGTGGCTGATCCAGAATAGTATTGACCATACAAGTCATTTCCATCAGTATGCGGTCGGAAAGATGAATGCAATGTGGAGTGATCTTTTCGATTGCATGAGCTACAAAATGAGAAAGACTTTGGGCCGTGCTGGAGTTACCAAAAACACCTGAGGCATTCATTAAGATCGTTTCGATTTCACGATCTGAGGCCTCAAAAACCGGTAAGTTGCGAATGAATTTAGCAAAGGTGATATCTAAAGAGTAGGCAATCCGTGCACCATCAATGAGAAATAGAGTAGGTGCTGCGGCAGTATGTGAGGGTGATCCGGATACTTTTTGATCGAGTTGATGCTTGAATTCAGTAATGATTTGCATGAGCAGTTGTCTTTCGTCTATAACTGGATCGCCTAGTTCATGTAGGTCTTTTTCTGTTTTAGCAATCAAAAGATCTACTTTTTCTTGTAGATAAGGAATGGATTTGTGAATGCTTTCACTAAGCACGGCATGAAGTCGTTGGATTAGATAGGGAATACCACAAAAGCTAGATTTGGCTGCATAGGCCGGATGAGCAGCAAAGAAACTCTGTTCAGTAGCCAAGGCTTCAGCAATAGTTGTTTGAGTCTTCAAAGACTTCTCACCCCGACAAATAACTGGAACAAAACCTAACTTGACCTTAATCATGTTACCCTGTAGAACAGAAAGAAGATCTGTACCTGGATCCATTAAATCTACTTTAGTTAGGAGACACAAAGTACGTTCTAAATTAGGATCTACTTCCTTGGCTACTTTCAAAGCATCTGAGTTGGAAATATCTAAATTAGCTGGAGTTACGGCTAAAATGATAGTGTTTCGATTTTGAATGTAACTTTTGATGATGTCATCAACTTTTTTGACTATACTAGCAGGTTGACCTTCCATGGGAACTTTAATGATTCCGGGTAGATCGATTAAAGTTAGTGGTAAGCCATTTGGCATTTGAATTTTCAAAACAATCGGGATAGCTGATACATCGTTTTTAGAATTGAGCATTCGATCTGTTTCTTTTTCTATCTCACCTCTTACTTGTTCTAAGACAAAGACCTGGTTAGGAATATGTCCAAAAGAACAAGATGTCTCACTATCGGGACTAGGTACAATCTGAATCATTAGAGGTCGTCGGGTAACCATCCCACTACCTCGTGGCAGGAAATCACCACCTACAATATTCTCTAGCACACTACTCTTCCCAGAACTTTGGGCACCAACCACCACTATCTGGGGCAGATTTAAAGGGTTATTCACGCCCATACAAAGCGAATGTAGAGTGTTTACCTTCTGAACAATGTCTTTCATAAACAAACTTTTGCTTACAGCCAATCTATTGTCCCAATTATGTAGCCAATAATCATGCCTAAACCTACTTGGTATGGATAGTGGTGCTGATAAAGTATTCGTGATCCACCTAAAATTAGTCCTAGTCCAATTACTATCGGTCGACCTTTAGATAAGCGATAGCGTTGTTGCATAAGATAACCAGCTAAAACACTATGACTACTAGGCGTACCAGAAGAAGGACCGTACCTACTTTTCAGTCTAGCTAAACTCAAGGGCAGGTTGTACACTTCACGAACAGGTTGAGATTGTAAAAAAGCATACCGTTCCAGGGGCCCAATCAAAATTCGATGGTGTCCGTTGAGTGGAGGCAAGTCCTGCAATTTATGCCAGCCACTAGGAATCTCAAAGTTCGAATCACGTGGTCGAGCACCACCAAATCCATACTTAAGTAAGACACTCAACATACAGCAGCCAAAAATCTGCCAAAACCAACTATCCAGCCCCGGCAAGACCTTAATCCGTCCTGATCGATAGAAGATCAAACCATGACCCAAAGCCCCTAATAAAACCAGATAAGGAAAATTATCACAAATCCATTTCAGACCACTTCCAAACCAAGCAAAAACCTCATTATCTAATCCAATACTCAGCCAAGCACTTTCAATAAGACGCATACCTTGTTCCCTACTAAATAAATTGTCATGTTAGTATTAAGTTGAGCCAAGTTAATCTTTGACGACTAATAGATAAGATAGTGTGTAAAGGACCAAGATAATTTATAGATATTCCAAGATAATCTATGGATACCCAAACCACAAACAAAAACTCAACTAACACTGAGATGGTTCCTTTATTGGCACATGTTTGCTACCAACTTAGTCTAATCATAACTTAGTATAACTTATACTAACTCAATACTAACCTAGTACTTAACTTATACATCCTCTATTAAAGACACTCCATGAGATAAGTATTGTCGTTTATTGAGTATGTATTGGTTGAGTTGGAATAAGATGACGTCATATTGAGTTGGTATTGGTGTTGGTGTTGGTATGAGTATGAGTATGAGTATGAGTATGAGTACTACTAAGTAGTGTTTATTAGCTAGTGGGTAGCTTATCAGTAATTAAGTTGATCATATTGGTATCGTATTGGTATCGTGGTAGTATTGGCTAGTAGTCGTATGACAGTGCTACAATAACTTAACCTAGTACTACAATAACTTAATTTAGCACACAATACAACACAATCCAATACAACATAACACAATACAATATAATACTAACTTTAACTTAACTTAACGTAACTTAACATAACTCAATTTAATCCAATTTAATTTAAACTAAAACCAAACTCAACCCAAACACAATTTAAATATAATACTAGTTTAAGTGAGTTTATTTATGTATACATATTAAGATAAGATAAGCTTATTTAAGCTTAAATAACTCACTAGTCGTACCGTTCAAAAGATCTAGAAAGGTCCTTTATCTCGGAAGGATCAAACTCAGCCGAAGTAAATGTCCGATTACTCCTTTTAATCGGTGGAGTTGAGATAATCTTTAAACGAGGCAGTAACTCCTCTTCCTCTTCACTTTCAAATAAACTCGAACATATCTTAGATTTCGGAATAACTACTTCCATTGGTTGGTTTAAAGCTCGTCCCATTTCTTTTTCTATATCCTTACCCGACTCTATCTCTTTTTCTCGTCTTTCAAACCAGCGATCATCTACACTTTGATTGGCCGAAAGATCACATAAACTTAACGGTTTAGATACCGTTATCTCTGATTTGGTCTTGCTTTTGAAAACTTCAGAGAAACATGTAACTCGAGGTGCGGCTGGTTCTATCTTGATAAGTTTGTCCCGTTTGGTCATAGAAGGCCCTAAGGCCTGGCCTGGCTTGCCATGCTCCTTTAGAACCTTTTCAATCATTCTTTTTTGTTTTTGATATCTAGCCTTACTGAAGTCTTTGATTTTAGGTGCATCGAAGTCAAACAGGTCAGGAGAAGGCGGAGAAGAAGGCGGAGAAGAGTTAGAGCTATTAGGCATGCAAAAATATTTGTTATGATGGATATAGGCGTAGTTGGTTTGGGCGTAATGGGTGAGAATCTAATTTTGAACTTTTCAGATAAGGATTATTCAGTTGGTATATTTAATCGGACAGTTGCGAAAACGAAGGTCTTTGTTGAGTCTTTACCTGCCGAAAGGAAGATAAGAGGGTACAATTCACTAGCTGAATTAGTAGGAGAATTGAAAAGACCTCGACGTATCTTATTGATGGTGAAAGCTGGTCAGGCAGTGGATGATTTACTGCACGAACTAGAAGGATTACTTAGTGCTGAAGATACTGTGATTGATGGGGGTAATTCTAATTATCGTGATACTTTGCGGCGGTGTGAAGCAACTGAGGGTAAGTTCTTGTTTTTAGGATGTGGTATATCTGGTGGGGAAGAAGGGGCTAGACATGGACCGGCTATTATGCCTGGTGGGTGTCAGAAAGGCTGGGAGAGTGTAGGAGAGATTTTACAAGCTGTATCTGCTAAGACGGAGAAGGGTGAGCCTTGTTGTCAATGGCTAGGACCACAAGGAAGTGGGCATTTAGTTAAGACAGTCCATAATGGAATTGAGTATGCTGAAATGCAGATCATTGCTGATTTTTACCAGATTATGCGTCGACATCACAATCCGTTGGAAATCTGTCATTGTTTCCAGGAATGGAAGTTATCGGGGACATCTGGGTTTTTATTGGAGATAACTCAGCAGATTCTGGCTATGCAAGATGAGCAGGGGGTGGTGATAGACCGGATTTGGGATACGGCAGAGCAGAAAGGAACTGGAGTATGGACGGTGCAGGAAGCTTTGAGTTCTGGTTCGCCTACTCCAATTATAGGAGCAGCTGTAACAGCCCGAGTTATTTCTAGTCAAAAAGCCCTACGTATGAAACTAGCTGAGGTTTTACCTGGTGGGGGTGATGTAACGACTAAGCCGTGTATTAGTAATGAAGAGATGCGGAAAGCTTTCCTTTTATGCCGGGCTTTGTCTTATATCCAGGGGTTCAACTTAATCACTAGTATTGCTAAGACACAAAACTGGCCTATCTCATTAGGCATGTTATGCCAGATCTGGAGTAATGGCTGCATTATTCGTAGTGAGTTTTTATCTACCTTAGCTGAGATGGCTAAATTTGAAGTCTTGGAAGAATCACCCGTGTTTATCAAGATAGCTAGTGAAGGCATTCAAGCATTGCGCCGTTTAGTTTCCTTCTGTGCCATGCAAGGAGTTAGTGTGCCGTGTATTTCCGAATCTTTACAGTACTATGACTCCTTACGTACAGCCAAGTCTTCTGGCAACTTAATTCAAGCCATGCGCGATCTCTTTGGCGCACATACTCTCCAGCTGGACGGCAATCCTGAGCATGTCCACCTTTCCTGGCAATAAATGAGTTAGTATTCAGTTAAGTTTGAGTTAAGTTGAGTTAAGTTAAGTATTGAGTTGAGTTTAGTTTAGTTGAGTTTAGTTGAGTTGACTTGGGTTTAGTTGAGTTAAGTTTAGTTGAGTATTGAGTTAAGTTAAGTTAAGCATTGGATTAAGTTAAGTTGAATTGAGTTGAGTTTAGTATCTACTAATCAGTAGGCACTGCAACTAACCCAATACTAACCCAATGGGATAGTACTAAGGTGATATAATAATATGTTGGGATAATATTAAGTTGTTTATTAATTGAATGCCAATACTAACTTAAGTTAATGTTAAATTGAGTAGATAAAATTGAAAGAAAAAAGATTGCCATAAAAGGAAATTGTCATGATTAAATCTTGACTTTCCTATTCAGTCTTTATTTGCTTGTACTTTTACATAAGACACTGACAGAAAAGCTTCTTCAGCCAATAGAGAATACCTTTTTTCCTAACTCGATCACCATCTAAACTATCATTAGCCGTCATGTCCTCAATTGAACCCTTAACGGCATATTCCCACTCAAATACTCCATCATCCACTAGGCCATTCTCATGCAAAGCCGCATCTAACAAAGATCTTAAATAAACATAATCTGGAATCGTATCAAATCCTAAGGCCTTAACATACCGGAAGTACTCCACAATCATCTTCTCCCCTGGTAAGTCCTTAGCAATTGTCTCTACTTTCATCGTCCGTTTCATCTCCCCAACAATCCGGTACTTCTCTCGCTTTGACTCCTTCAAGCCCTGCCAAGGCAATCTCCCTTTAGCTAAGTAAACTAAGATGTACCCAATCGACTCTAAATCATCCCGTCGACTGATATCATAGCCACGATGGGCATTTACTGAGGCATACCTTGGTGTCCCAGTTAGTCGCTTCCCAGTAGTTATGGCAATATGCTGCCCCATTTCAATGTACTCTTTGGCCATTCCTAAATCAATCAAAAACAACTTTTTGGGATCTCGGCCTATCAAAAAGTTATCAGGCTTTAAATCGCGATGGACTCGACCCGTACTATGCAATGTCTCAATCAAGTCTATCATACGCTTGGCCACAATAAAGATAGTTTTGGCACTAAACTTGCGATTGCGAATGGCTAGCATATCCTCTAAACTCATGCCTAAGTACTCCATAACCAAGAACTTATAACCACTCTTCTCGCCAAAGTACTCGACCTTAGGAAACCCGGGACTGCTCTGTAGTAGCAAGTAAGTCTTATACTCGTTCTCTAGCTGAGAGTGTCTAAAGTCCGTGTACGTCTCTATCTTTATTGCTACCTTCTTCAGACTATCAACTGGATGACCTTCAAAGACAATACCAAAGCTGCCTTGGCCTATTTTCTCGCTAAGGATGTATCCATCAAGTACATCACCGGGAAGAGGGATGCGGCAGTCACTACGGGACTTACGGGAAAGAATGGAGGGTGCGCTGGGTTCCACAAGTCTATCTTTGACCTCTTCGTCATGAAATTGTCGTGTTGCGCGCATACCAATGAAAAATCCTGCAAAAGTGGCCATTTAAGCTATCTAGAGATAGGGGGATGGAGTGTAGATAGTGATACGGAGTAGAAATTTATTCGGTGTACAAGTTCCACTTGGTGAAGATTGATTTGCCGGGGATGGTTTCGATTGGGCCAAGATGGCCGTACGTAATAGGGGAGAAGTAGATAAAAGATAAAAAGGAGATAGATAGGAAGAGAAGACAAAGGAATGTGCTTTGGTCAATAATGAAGGCCAGGCCGATAATGGCAAAAATAAGTGAGCATAGGTAGTGGTGGAGGTACT
>NW_026250507.1:0-767 GCF_024244095.1 Nematocida homosporus | reverse complement strand
TAGGAAGAAAGGCGTTAATAAAGTACTAGCTGGATTAGTAGATGCTTTATGGCTTGGTATTGGATTGAGTTAGTATTGGGTTATAAGTTCTTCTTCTCTTATAGTCCTTACTGGGAAGACAAGCATCCATTAATAGTAAAGATAGTATTGGGTTAGTAGATGGCTTAGTTAGTATTGGTATAGAAGTGTCTTAAGTAGTTCTTTTCATTCTTCTTATGTGAGTCTCACAAGTTCTTCTTCTCTTATTATTGGATTCTATTACGGTTTCATTCGAACGTAGCTTCCGCCTGGTAGACTTAAATATCTATCTTAATCTCTCTAAATAATCATACGGTTTCAAACCGGCATAGCTTCCGCCTGCTACGCATCAACATATCTCTTAATCTCTCTAAAGAATGAATGACTTATTCTACTATGGTTTCAAACTGACATAGCTTCCGCCTGGCAAATCTAAACATATCTCCTAATAACACTAAAGAATGAACAACTTATTCTACTATGGTTTCAAACTGACATAGCTTCCGCCTGCTACGCATCAACATATCTCTTAATCTCTCTAAAGAATGAATAACTTATTCTACTATGGTTTCAAACTGACATAGCTTCCGCCTGCTACGCATCAACATATCTCCTAATAATACTAAAGAACTATACGGTTTCATTCGGACATAGCTTCCGCCTGCTATACATAAATCCCTATCTTGATAACACTAAAGAACTACCAACCCAACTAATACAACTTATGACGGTTTCATTCGGACATAGCT
>NW_026250585.1:0-4332 GCF_024244095.1 Nematocida homosporus | reverse complement strand
TTGATGGATATCTACAACCCAAATCTTCTAATGAGAAGGACAAATTCTTAACTACAAATCTATTATTGACCGCTGATGTTTTAGTATCCTATGCAACCTTTGGTCTTAATCAATCAGTAAATGTCCATATGGTGAGTGTATCGCAAATGACGCACAACTACACTATTAATGACACTATCGCTCTTAACCAACAGTTGGTTACCTCCTACAAACAGCTGGGCAAAATCGACAATCAGCTGATTAAGTTCTACCAACAGTATGTTGACTTCACCAAGCAATCGATTAAGTTCTACCGGCAATTACTTGAAGATGACAAACAACTGACTAATTTCTGTCAACAATTAACCCAATTCAACAATCAACTGTCTGCACTCTACCAGCCACCCAGAACCTTTAACTTGTTTACCACCCCCAACCCCGGCAAAGACCTATCCAACTTTTCTATCATAGCCCAATCTGCGCATTGGAAGTGTGTGATAAAACAATGTGGCTGTTCCAAAGACCCTTGCTCATGGCCATTCTCTAACCTAATATCCGCAAAATACATCAGACCCACACCCAGACGTCCCCATTAATCAACCTCTAGCGAATAAAGACCATTCTCAGCCATTAGTGTTTATTTAAGTCCCAGCAAAGCATAGATACAAGTTTAGCACTCTACATATCCCAAACTCAATCCCAATCCCAAACTCAATCTCAACTTAACCCAACACAATCTCAAACCAATCTTAACTTAACCCAACTTAACCCAACTTAACCCAACCTAATCTTAACTTAATAGTGCCAACACTTTTGATTGATCTCTTTCTTCTAGGAAAACTACCAATGAGCATTAAAAAGATATCTCAACCCAATACTAACCCAATGTCTTACTTTAAATACTGTACTTTAACCCCACCCCACCCCAACTCAACCTAACTACCTCAATCCAACTTAACCTAACCCATCTCAACTCAATACTTAAACCTACTCATTAATTTACCCATGGTTTTTGTTTATACTGCTACAGACGGGTTAGTAGGCTTAGGCCCTGGATTAGTCCATTGGGGGGTTCTTCTTTTGCCGCGTATGGTTTGTGGTTGGGGACTTTTAGCTGGAACTCGATTGGAAAACTTACCAGAAACAGGTCTTTTCCTTATTTATATCTTATTGTTACGTATCATAGGTATTCTACCTTCACCTTTACTGGCAGCTATCACAGCCGGTCTTTTCTTTAGTGGCGCAGCCATTACTACCCAACTTAGAAAGGGTTTACTTTGGGAAGTCTTAGCTATTCTAGCCAGTGCAGCTGATGGCTGGCTAGTTTGTTGCTTAGCCCAAAGTACAACTCCTTTTAATCTACTTAGTACAGGTCTAGCCTCATTCTTAGTTCTAGTCCTTATTGGTCATCGACCAGGAGTAAGAGCTGCTCTAACTAAAGATTTAGGACTAGCTGTTTTAGGATTCCTACACCAACTACAAGTACATATACCCTACCACAACTACATACTAGTACTTATAACTCTCATCTCAGGCTTTTACTTTACCTACCACGCCCATACACATCCCCACTCCACCCCAAGTAAGTCTAAGTCTAAATCTACTACTAAATCCAAGTCTTCTACTACTAAGTCCACCAAAGCAACCAAAGCAGATACCAAAGCCAAGTCAACCAAAGCAACCAAAGCAACCAAAGCAGATACCAAAACCAAGTCCACTAGTAAATCCCGAGCACATTCCGATGACCAAACAAAAGATACGTCTTCATCTACTTCTAACTCATCTACTTCTAACTCATCTACTACTAACTCATCTACTTCTAGCTCATCTACTAACTCATCTTCTACTTCTACTCCTAGAAAGCGGCCTGTACGTCGTGCTGCACGCCAGGCTCGCTCTACTTAACTCCACTCCACTCAATTCCACCCATCTTAACATTAAACGCAATACACAACTTAGTTTACATCATATTTATTACTAACTCAATCTATTACTAACTTAATACTAATCTAAACCCAACTCAACTCAATCTATTACCCACCTAATCTAACTCAACTCAATCTAATCTAAACTCAAACTAATACTAACTCAAACTCAATCTAATCTAAACCCAATCTAAATCTAAACTCAACTCAACTCAATACAAACTCAAACCCAACCCACCCCAACTCAAACACAACTCAAACCCATTAAAGACCTTCCTTGTTACAAGCACTAGTACCTTTTATTAGACAAATATAGCTAAGTTAAAATAAAGATGACGTCATAGCAATACAATCTAAAACTAAATCAAAAACTTAATACAACTTAATACAATCTAATCTAAACACCAAACTAAACCCAAATAAACTTAATAAATCGCTATCTCTTTATTCTTAGTTAACTTTCTTAAAGCCAATATCCAAAGCATACTCCCGGAAGCACCTCCTGCACATGTATAAGTTATACGTTCTAATTAGTCCTCGGTGGTTTGAACAGGACCGACACTCTCTTGATCCTTTTCCTTTGGGCTCTGAACTCTTCTCGGCAATTGGGAGACTCATAATGTCTTTTATTACACGACTTTCCATCAAGGGTGTTAAAAATAAAACAAAAAAGGCTGCGAAACAGTTGTGTCTTTAATTCGAGTTTGAATGGTTTGCAGGGGGTTGAATTTGGGGAGATAAGCCTTTTTTATCTTTTAGGAATATTTTGATTTCCTTTTGAAGTCTTAGATAGAGATAGTAGAGAAAACATAGGAAAAGTGTGACTAGTAGCCAGATAGCGAACTCTTCGGCATAGAGTGTTTGAGTGGGATCGAGTGAGAGTAGTTTTAAGAGGGGATGGACGCTTAGTTGAGTAGGTAGGTGGGAGGAGAAGGGCTCTGTTCTTATGGTGAATGTTTCAAACATAGTCGGATGTACAAACACCAATATATGCACATTAGGAAAGATTAGCTAGGGGTAGGAAAGGGGAGGTAGAGACAGGATAAGGAGAGAAGTGGATGACCTCATATTCATTTTTATTTTGTAGCCCTCATGGTGAGTTTGGATTCAGAGTTAGATATCGTTATATCAGATGAGCGCGAGATAGAAGAGTTGGGTCGGAGTTTGGTTTCGGGCAAGTGTGGGGTAGGTATGGGTTGGGAGTGTCTTAGTTTAGTTAAATTAGGGTTTGGAGGGGGGTTTAATGGGAATATTGTGACTAGTAATGGGAAGGGACTAGTACCTAGCTTTAAGGAAGTCTTTAAAGAAGTCTTTGCCGAACCAGCCAATGAGTTGAGTAAGGGTTTAGATGATGTTTTAGGTAGTAATAGTAATGTTTTAAATAGTAATGGTAATAGTAATGATATAGTTGGTAATGTTTTAGATACTGTTAAGGATAGTAATGATAATAGTATAGTTGGTAATAGTAATAGTAATGATATAGTTGGTAATGGTAATGGTAATAGTAATGATAATGGTAATGGTATAGTTAATAGTAATGATATATTTAGTAATAGTAGTAGTAGTAATGGTATATTTAGTAACGATAATAATGATGATGTTCTAGTTAGTGGTGGGGAGGAAGTGAAGAAGCGGCAACAGTCACTTTCGGAGATGATTGATTGTGGGATGATTCGGACTTTGGTTTCACCTTTGAAGTCGGTGGGTCGACGGAGTCGTGGGGGAAGACGTGGAGGGATGGGAGTTTGTGCTGGTGGGCCGGTGCGGTGGTCGCGTGGGGATGGGAAGAATAAGAACTTGGTCTTTGATCGAGTTCAGAGTTATGACGTGGCTCAAGTACAAGTAAGTAATGAACCAATGGCTTGGGCGGGAGAGACTTACTCTTGTGCTTTGCCTTCAGTAGGAGTGGGGCCGGCTGATGGGATTTTGCGAGTATCTCCGGAAGTAGTAGCTGAGTTATTAAGAAGTGAACAGTCTTTCTTTTTGGTAGATTGTAGGTTTGAATATGAGTTTAGTGGTGGACATATTAGAGGGGCACAGAACATTATGACCATGCGGGGTATTAAGACTTGGTTTCAAAACTTAGTGGCAGCTGAGGAAGGATCAGGAGCGATTTTTGTCTTCTATTGTGAGTACTCATCCGTACGGGCACCTCGTTTAGCTACTCAGTTAAGGAATGAGGATAGATTAAGATCTACTTATCCTTATTTACTCTTCCCAAATGTCTACATTATGTCTGGGGGTTACAAGGAGTTCTACAAGAACTATTCTGAGTTTTGTGTGCCCTGCAGTTACACTCCCATGTAAGAGTTAGGTTAGTATTAATGTAAAATAAACAAGTATAGCATACAATAGAGTTAGTATTAAGTGGGTATTAGTTTAAGATAAGTAGGGTTTAGATTAGATTTGGTATTGGTTTGATTTGATT
>NW_026250521.1:0-905 GCF_024244095.1 Nematocida homosporus | reverse complement strand
CATTGCTAAAGGGAAGAGTTTAAGGTTGTATCCTCCTACTTTTGTCCGAGAGGCCTTTGGGATCCGCCATGACCGGAAAGAGTAGAATGTAGGCCCGAAGTACCAATAAAGAGTTCAAAGTTAAGTTTAGATTAGATTAGTATTTTGTTAGGATTGGATTGGGTTTGGTTAAGTTAGTTAAGTTAGGATTGGAGTGGGATGGGATGGGATGGATTGGATTGGGTTTGGGTTAGGTTGGGTTAGATTAGGACTTAGTTGAGTATTAAGTTGTGCCCCAGGGGGGGATAACGACTTCTTATTCAAATATACTCAACGAGAGACAAGTTAGGATTGTGGTGGTATTATGTTGGTATACGAGTTAGTGCAGTTTATAGATCTGGTATATTCTTCTGTAAGTTCTTTATGTATGCCATAGAGAGTTCCTTATCAATCTTCGTCGTATATTTATACTCTAGTTGATTTGGTTTGGTTTAGTATTGGGTTGTTTAAAATTGGGTTGTTTAAAATTGGGTTGTTTAAGGTAGTAAGGAGTAAATATCTACCTTATCTGTAGTTAACTCGTGTAAAGTAGAGATATCTCGAGATTCTTATTAAGATGTGTGGGGGAATGGTACAGGCACCATAGAAATGTTCCACATACAGACACAAAAGTGATATTTGAATCAATAGCTGGTACTGGATTTCCTAATCTGGAAACTTCGACTATAAATATAACTGGTTGTTAAATTTCCGATGCTTAATCAACTAAGAAGATTCGAATTAGTGCTTGTTTTTGTGCTTGTTTGGTGTTTATTGGCATTAAACAGTCAAGTTGTGGCCACCATAGACGTGTCTTCAAATAAAATGAATTCAGTTCTATCACTAGAAGAATTAGCGGCCCTCGACTTCCCGTGGGCCAAAAAGAC
>NW_026250647.1:0-28900 GCF_024244095.1 Nematocida homosporus | reverse complement strand
TGATGTGTTGAGTGCTGTTGTTGGGGCCTACAACAATCAATGGAACCATGTTATCAACAATACGCCTGTTGGCATGTATTATGCCCGACGTCTTGCCTTTTCCCCATCCTATCAAAAGCGTGCCACAAGGTCTATAATCAAGAAGAAGTAAACTGGTTGTGCTGTTGTCAGCAAAGGGAAATTCACTCATTGGTCCTGTTCTGGAATGAAATCGCCTTGTAAGCCCTCCAAACCTAATGCACGCCCCTACAAAGATAACTTCAATGATCAGGTAGATGCTAGCTAGCCAAAGAAGCACTTGTGTGTGATAAGCCAAACCATATCAAGTATATAATAAAAGGACTCTTTGTTGAATAGCTCTTGTTGTGTTAAGTTCGCGTTGAGTTGGTATTGTGGTGGTATTGCGGTGGTATTGCGGTGGTATTGAGTTGGGTTCGTATGGTGCTGGTATGGTGTTGGTCTAGTGCTGTTAATGTTAAGTCTGGCGGCACTTTGGCACTAGCTTTGACTTGATGGGTTTAAGAACTATATTACACGACTGGCAAATACACTTGAGTTGTGGAGTATCAGAGCAAGGAAGGATGTGCGCGGCACAATCTATTATTTCTATGTACTAGCCAGAGAAAATAAAGGCGTATATTCATCATTGGACTAAGTTATTTATATCTGAAGGACAAGATTCATATAGAGATAAAGAGAGGATGGCACAATGGTCGATTGTATTTAGAAGATATCATTTGATAAGAAATAGCACAAAGTTATGTGAATCTAGCATGCCCGCGTGGGTTTGAACTAATAGTCACTGCATTTCCAAAAGAGCACCTTTATTAGTTTCTATCTCATCCATCTCGAAATCCTAATCCAATAGATAGCACCGAAGCTCCAGTTTGACCCACTTTCCATTGGAGCACTCCACAATTAATTAATTTACTTTCTTATCTACTCTTTTGAGAGATCAGTTTTCATTTAGATAAATTTACTTTGGTTTTGAAAAGTATGTCTTATCTTGAAATAGTTAAAGGTGTGGATAGAAATAGGATTTATCGCGGCCAGACGATTAGATATAGAATCGTAGTTGTGCTATGGTCTTTAGTGTTAGTGTTAGATAGTGTTAGAGGGGGGTGTAGTGATAGTAAAGTAGGCGGTGTTAGTGATGTTGGTGTGCAGGAAATAACAGCTCCGGAGGGTTGGGAAAGATCACCTAGGTTGACTGAAGACCTAAAGGCACTTGGGTTTTCGTTTCAGTATATGAAAAGTGTCGTCTATGTTAAGAAGCACATAACTGAAGAAGTAACGGCGCCTGCTTCGGACTCTACTGTAAGTTCCAGTCCAACCAACTCCACCGAAAACATTGACAAGTATATGGTGTTGTGGCCAGAGCCAGAGCTACAATTCATAATGCCTAAAACTAGGGAGGCATACGGATTGCAGAGGTTTTTGATTGCATTGATGGATATTGTTGTTATCAAAGCCGAAAAGGCGGTGTTTGTATATCAACTAGAGTATTTAGAGAGGTGTGAGGACAAGTTAAAAGCTATATCTCGAGTTATCAACATGCTAGAGTGTGAGGAGCTGGAACTTAGAATAGAAGAGTATGACATAGAGAGATACTCGCATTGGGCTAGTGAAGTAGAGCCCAGTTTGACCGAATTAGAGGAAACAATCGATTGTGCTGGCTCGAATTCAAAGCGCAGTCTCACAATTAATGTCTATTGTTTGAACCCATCTATAGTAGATCTTAAGCCCTTGAACATGTCCCTGCGAAACCTAGCTTCCAAACCCGCTCTGATAGTGACAATAATGCGAGAACGAAAACCTCATTCATTCTTTTTCAACCCAAAGTACCTATCTAGGGATTTACCTGAAGTCCAGGTCAACACCAATATTGATTTCACGGCTCTCCATAATCAAGAAATCAAATGTCAAAAGATTGTTATTGAGAAAAACATTGTGTTAACATTAACTGGTCTTGAGAATGCTACTACTAACATTCATTCCGAAATAGTTCTAGAACTGTATTGGGACACTCTTCTATATTTGTGCGAGCACAATAGGTCGAACATTAATGTTCATACCATTATAGCTATTGGCTGCGGCTCGAGGAGAGGATTATTCAAGCCTGAGCTTCTTCAAAAAGAGCCACCTTCTACCCCCCATATCTTTGCCACCAAAATATCCACCATAATTCCTACCCAGCTATATTGTTCTGCCCTGATCAGACATACCCAATACTGCAACCAAGAAGCCTGCGCCAAATATGGTATTTCGGCCGCCATAAACACAATTGAGTATGAGGAGGGGCAAGCCGGCCTAGTAGAAACGTTAAATACGCTTAAAAACAAGCTATGTGCATTGTATGAGACGTCGGTAGATAATTTGGATGATGAAGAGGCCAGGTGCTCTGGCCAAGACAAGGCTGATCACATGTGGCTACTTCAAGAAACAGTTAATATCCACCTCGAGAACAAACTGCGCGATAGCTGTGATAATTGGATAATTAGATCTTTCTGTCAAAACATATGCTATACAGACATTAACATTTATGGGCTAGATTGGGTAGATTGGCAATCTGTTAGCTTTTGTAAAGACCTTTTAAATCGATTCGGTAATATCACTGCTCGCACACTTAGAATCTCGAATATTTATCTTTGTCCCGACTGCAGATTTGGCTTATCTACGATAGAAGAAGATGACGCACTTCCTGAAATCTTCCGACGCCGTCTTGATATTAAGGCCTTGATACTAGACCAAGTTAATAATGACTTTATTTACTGGATCCTAAACAACTACACATTTGCTGATTCTATGGAATTGCATATTCTGAACCAAGGCTACAAGAACCTTAATATTGTCCAAATTCTCTCCCTTCCTATATGCCGGAATATCTCTAAACTTGTGCTCAATGACTTTATTGGATTAGATGAGGTGAGGTTGTATGAGGAGTATAAGAAAGAAGGTAGACTCACTGAACTCTCATTATTCAATTACATAGAAACAATGAAAGCCGAAAACAAAACCATCACGGATCTTGGTCTTAACAAACTGACTCTGCGACTAGAAGGTGTTGATTGCAATAAGTATACTGAAATCTTAGCTAAGTTTAATGATATTGGTATTCAATGCGAGGAGGTTCCTTTTGCGGTTATTGTTGGTCGTCAACTAGCGAATTACAATTCTTATATAAGGGGGGATACTCAATGTGCTTTGAGGAATCCCAACAAACGATTTAAGATGGTGCTGGAGCTCAAGAACATTAATCTACAAGAATTAGAAGCGGATCTTGCCAGGCGATGCCCCGAGTCTACATCACAGCCAGATCCAAAACAAGAACAAAAGTCCCCTATCCAGAAACTTTCCGTTGATAAATTATCGTTACATTTCATTGATGAGCCGGTCATAACTGAGAATAACCTAGTGAGGGTTCTTAAGTGGATTGCTTGTCACTTTACAGGTCCACGGCGGTTGTATTTATACGGTCTTGAGGTTTCGGAGGATGAACAAGAGACGATGATCGCCCACCATTATCAAGTCATTGGGTTAAATGCGTTCAGCCATTATCACAGAAAAGTTAAGCTCATAGTGCTTAGGTCGTTATTGGACGATAACCAGGGTATCGTATTCGCCGAGTTTAATATCATTCATCCTGATATTGTTATCGTGAACTCTATCACAATACCCCACATTCTTAAACTGGATCTCACTGAGATCGATCCTGAGGCATGTTTGTACAAGCTCGCAACGGCTATAAAGAAGTCTACCTCCATTGTATGCCTAGGGTGCTCCTTAAGTCTTTATCAGCCAAAAGAGAAGAACAGAACAGACAGGGAGGTGCATGTTGATATAGATAATGACACGAATGGCGAGGCGCGCGAAGAAAAAAGTAAGGAAGATGCTGTGCGCCAAAAGGAGATCCTATCTCCTAAGTACGATTTTACAGGCTTTAGTCCAAAGCTACACACTACCATAGCCTGCTATTTAGCTTGCGGACATATACTCTGCATTAAATGTATATCGAAGATGGTGATGCCCGACGACAAGTTACTAAAGTGTCCAACTTGTGAGAAATATCTCGACCACAACACAACCTGTGAGCTTGTATACGCGCCTCTGCCCAACTTTATTCATATCGAAAGCGATGTTCCAACGTCTATCACAAAGAACCAACAAGCTAAGATCAAAACATGGCGTGAGTCCCCTGCATTTTTCTATGCCATTAATTACGATCCATATCAGACGCATTATATGCTCGTGATGGATATATTTTATGCCACTACTCCCCCATTCCAGGTCATTTTCGTCTAAGTTGAATAAATCAGCTAGTTAACATTTATGCATTATTAGTATGGAAGACCGATGCGGTGTGCCAAAAGTAAGCCAGTAAACCCAATTCAACCCTAACCCAACTACCAACCCAATTCAACCCTAACCCAAATACCAACCCAATTCAACCCTAACCCAAATACCAACCCAACTACCAACCCAACCCAATCCTAACCACTTTCCATTTTAGCACTCTATACCCTAATACAATCACCACCCAAAGCAACACTTAAATAACTCTTTATTGAAGTTTCCATCCAAACTCTAGCAACTAAATCTTCACTCTTACTTAGACCTACTTTTTGGCTAATTTCTCGAGTTTTAGCTGGTTATCTATGTACTCTTTGGCCACTCCGTACTCCTCCACTCTTCTTCGGTCTATTTCAGCACTACCTAGCCTATCCCCAGGGAAGAATAAGTACTTACGAGCTGTTGGATAGAGATCTTTCTGCACCTCTCCATACGCCCGCACAAACGCTCTGTCTTTATACGTCTTAATTACCTTACGAAAGTCTTCCGTCTCTAATTCGGCCAAATTAACCAAGAAGTCAGTCAGAACCAACAACGACCTATCCTTCTCACCCCTCCAAGTACCTAGCACCAAATCATTATCACTCCAACCGCCCTGTCCTCTAATTCTAATTGTCCGGTTTAAGTCCCGATTAGTATTCGCTAGGACCAGCTTATCTTTATTTGGCACAAACATCCGATACCCAATCACTCCATACGGATCTACTCGTGCTAATAAATTCACCGCCAGTTCAGGTGCTAAAGATGAAACTCCAACTACTTCATAATGACCCGATAAATGAAACAAGAACTCTTCCGCATACTCTCTTATCTGATAATCATAAGCCAACTCACGCCAATTCCAAGTTTTAAGCAGCAAGACATCCTCAATATCAATGAATAAAGTCGGTTTAGCAACCGACTGTTCTGGCAACCTTTCATCCGGTATACCTAATCCTATCTTTCCCAAACTAATCACCATTCTTCGTCCAGAACTAGTCATTAAAGCCGTCCCAGCCACCAAACACCCAGCACTAACCAGCCAACCTCTTTTTGAGACTTGCAAAGGTACGGCATAAATTGCACTAACCGCTCGATTCAAGATTGGCAATGATTCTAAACACCGTCTAACGCCACCCATTAAAAATTTACTCGCTTTCCTCTGAAGTCCTCTGTAATCCTTGATAGAGCATTCTAAAGTACTTACTCTTGCCTAATGCCCTTTCTTTCAACTCTTTACCCTTTTGTTCTTCAGATTCGATATACTCTAAAATCGCATTAACTTCAGGTTCTCGGCCTTCAATGTACTTATAAGCCTTCTCTGAGACTAGTAATTCATCTTCTGTCCAGTGAAGGACCTTTTCAACGGCCTTAAGCACTCCTTTGTTAATTTGAGGCAAAGGAGTATCTAAATCGTATGTGTGTTTGTAAAGGCCATCAGAAACACTTTGCATCTGGTTAATTAGAGCTATAATACCATTAGATAGTTCATCACACTTCCTCTCCCTTTCTCTAGAGTCCATAAAAACAAAGAAGTACTTGGATGACGTCATGTTATGTTATACTAAGTTGGGTGATGTTAAGTTAAGATAAGTAGACTAAGTTGATACTTAATTGGATTAGGTTGAGTTTGGTTAAGTTATACTAACTCTATCCCAATCTAATACTAAGTTGATACTAATATAATACTAAGTTGATACTAAGTTGATACTAAGTTGATATCAAGATGGGTTGGTGTGACAGAGCCAGTGATTCTACAACGTCATAATTGTTCATTTTATTTAACTGGCGAAGGTTTACAATACTCTACTACCTGTTAAAACAATCCAGACTAACTTCATACTAACTTCAGACTAACTAAAATAACAAGTATCTTAAACTGATTGTGGTTGGTTCTATAGACATATTTAGTCTATTCTCTAGATAAGTTAAAGTTAACCCTCCAACCCCAACTATTACCTATTCAAGATAGACTTCTAGCCTACTTAAGTTTACTATCTCTGTGATAAGTGATAGTTAAACTATGTAACCCAGTAGATTTAAAGAAATAGAATCGGATTTAGATTAAGTTTTATAAAAGTGTTCCGATTCAAATAAATATTAGATTAGTATTAGATTATTATTATTATTATTATTAGATTGTTATTATTATTAGATTGTTATTAATATTAGATTAGTAGTATTAAACATAACCAACTCAATACTAACCCAATAAACTTGTATTGCTTCTTATCCAGCACACATCCATAGTTCTATCCACTCCTTGTATTGTATTAGTTTGAGTTTGTATTATGTTCGAACAAACACTCGATTCTTAATAATCACAAATCTTAACTTAACTCAACCCAACTCAACCTAATGTAGTTATTAGAGGCAAATAACATACTACCTGGCCTTACCTGATCGGACGGGGTAGTGTCTGCTCAGTTGAAGCTATTGCTTTGTGTCAGGTTTAAAGTTAAGCTTTATAAAATAGTGATAACTAGCAGCAGATTGGAATGGGAGCCCAATCGTCTAAACTGCCCCGAATGCCCCGGCTTTCTGTCGTTCACCGGTAGAAAGCAGTATTTGTCAGTCTGGGCAAAACACAACGCCTGGTTAACTAGGCTATTATCAGTGGTAGGTTCCCATCCTGCTGATTAGCTAGATTGAATGAACTTATTCTAAGAAACAGAGTAAGTATTGGGCCAGACGTGTTCTGGCGCAATGAAGGAGTCGCCTGTTGGGTTTGTGCGCTCAAAGGGGAGATTGCGTAGGTCGGGCGTACTAGCCATGGTGGGGTCTGCCCATGGTTGGTGCTCCAGAAGTAGCAAGAGCAGAAAGCCAACCCACCCCCAGGCAACGAAGTTGTCTATTGCGGCTCCTATGTTCAGTGGCAGTTATCTGCGGCTAGAACAGAAGCGAATCATCATGTGCTAATATCTAACCCTCCGTAAAAAGAGACCGATAGTGATGAGTAGCTTAGATATATTAGCAAGAGGACAAGACCCCTCATTAAACTTCTGATTATAATAGTGTTACATTTAGCAAGAATACTGATCTTCATATATTAAACCTTTATCAATTGTTTACATAAATATATATACATAAATACAAGTTAGATCGAGTGATAAGTTAAGATAAGTTAAGATAAGTCGCGATAAACTTTTTGGTTTGGCCAGATCTAAATAGAGACCAAACTCATTTGAAAACTAGTCTGTGGCTATCTAAAACAATAAACACCTTCCCTTTTAGTGATATACTAACCTGTGGTACCTATAACATTCCCTACACATCTTAATAAGAACCTCGAGATATCTCCACTTCTATTGGGTTAAGTATAGATAATGTATATCTTTATTCCTTACTACTTTAAACAACCAAATACTAACCAAATACTAACTCAATTAGAGTATAATATACAACGAAGATTGATAAGGAGCTTTCTAAAGGTTACATGAAGAACATACATAATACTATACCAACATAATACTAACTTATCTCTCGTTGAGTATGTGTGGATAAAAAGTCGTTATCCGTCTCTGAGACACAAAGTTAACCCAATTAAGTTTATTATTCTATCTACAACTGACAAAACATAGGGACAAACAGATCAAACATACTGGTTGCTAACCGTTAGGTCTCAAAACTTAGCTCGAGTCTGCTTAATCGCTGCTTCTTCTTCCGGAGTAGCCCCAGCACTTTCTAGCACTCGTGGTACATCCTCAGGCTCAACTAGCAGAGCTGAAACCAACTTCTTAACCCGTGTTAACCGCCGACTGACCTCCGGAACTTCCATACGCCGAGCCACTCCACGTACAGCACTCACATAAGCTGCTACTGCCTGTGCATCATCTGCACTACTTACTTGCCACGCCTCCGTCTCCAAATCATGTGTATGCGCACCTAGTAAAGTCCCAGTCGCCCATTCACCTACCGATGTCCCTCTTAACTGCTCAAAACACCCCAGCAAACGTACGCCTTCAACATTACGGGCCCGCCAGGCCACCCGTACAGCTTCTAAGGCCATACCACTAGCTTTCTCAGCTAAACCCTTACTCCGCTGCTCTTCAGCCGCCTCAAAACTCGTCACCACCCCAAAACTACGCAGTACTCGTCGGGCCCCGACAAAAAGACTCAAGTGCAAACACATCCGCTCAACTCCCGTCGTCTCACCTAATGCCGTTTCCAAAGCCGCCGATGCCCCTTGTAAATAAGCCAGGTGTAACTCATCACGAGCCGGCCGACTATACCCCAACTCCTTAGCCCGACTAGCCGCCCGTCGAGCAACGGCCAAGTACATAAACAATCCCGCCGCACTACTCGCTGCTAAAGCTTCTCCCTTAACAACATACCGCGGTTTCTGATTAGCTGCACCTGCTAACCGCCCAACTAGTCCTCTAATTCCTTCTAACTCCCAGCTTAAACACCCTTCTAAATCCGGACTCCAACTCAGTCGTTCCAACTCCACCCGTAAACCCGGCAGAACTTCCCATACTTTAGCTACTGCCGCCTGACTAGCCACCACTACTCTTTCCGTCTTAAGCAATCGCTCATAAGGATCATGGGCCGCCCTAATATCCGCCAATACCGGTGCTAAACCCTTCTCAACCGCCTCGTCCAATAATCGCACCAGTAAAGGTACCCGTTCCGTCGCCTCCCCTAATAAACTCCGTAGTACCACCGCCCGCCGACCAATACCCACCACAAACTCTTCCAAGTACCCCATCAGCACTCGGGATTCCACCCCCAAGACTAAATCCAAACTTTCCACTACCGCATGAATATACCCACTACGACTCCCTTCACTTCCCCCTAGTACTCGATTGGCTTCCTCGACCGGTAAAGACCCGCCTAAAACCAAAATCGTATCGGCCGCCCGTCCCGCCGTTTCTAAATCACCTACGCCCACTGCCTGCAATAAATCTGCCCGGGCCGTCTTAGCCTGCTCCGTAGCTAGTACTCTTAATTGTGCCTCACCAATTTGAGCCTGTAAAGCACTAGCTACAAATACTGCTGAAACTCCCACTGGAACTGTACCTGCCTGTAAGGCCTGTACACCTACTGCTGCTGCCACTTTAGCCCGGGCCATTCGCCACCCCCTTACTAACTCCACCAACCGCCAAGATGCCTCTGAAACTCGTGCCCCACTCAGTACACTCACCAATCCTTGCACCTCCTCTACTATCTGCTCTACTGCTTCACTCTCACCCCCTTCTTTTTCCCCCCGTATTCCACCTACTCCACTCCATAAAGCCCTCCTTGTCTCACTTAATTCTTGCAAAACCCGACTAGATCCACCCCCTGCACACATATCATAGGCCGATTCAACCACAACTTTAACCTCAAAATCATCCCTTAAAAACTCACCAGCACTCATCCCTTCTACAACCTCGTTTAACCCTATCTTTGACCTTGTTGCGAAGTTTTCGCCTAATTCTACCATGAAAATTGCGAAAATTTTACCCCCGTCATGACACTATCCGAGAAAGACCTACGTGAGTCTGTTTTGATGACGTTACAGCCAGATGTTGAACAAAAAAGAGAAGCTGAAAGAATACTTGATACTTTGTGCGGTCGACCAGGATTCTTTGATTCCTTAATTTCTTTAGCTGCTCGAGATACAGCAGCTGAAGTAAGACTTGTAGCTGGTATCTTATTCCGGCGATATCTAGAACGTACTTGGTCCAATGAAGGCTTTGCTAAAACTGAACTTATTGCTGCCTTCCCGACAGTTCTTCTTCAAACTTCACCCGAAGCTGCCCCACAACTCTTAGCTGCCTTAGATCATATCCTTAAATCTGAATCAGCTTCAGCTTGGACGGGTATTATTGCTGCTGCTGATAGTTTAATTGGAGCGGCTGATTCAGCTGCAGCTATTACGGGTTTAAAGATTCTTAATCGTATTATTCTAACGTTTATTGAAGGTTACAAGTCTGAGAAGGTCTTTGAACCTATTTTAGATAGATCGGGTGCTCGTATTCTGGCTTTGGCTGGTGAGTCTTTAGGTAGTACGGCTGCTCTAGCTATGAAAGTCTTAGCCCATGCTTGTGAGTCTTATGTTATGCCGCGGGTCTTTACTGATGCCGGATTTGTGCAGCAAGCAGTTGCCGCCGCTGGTAAAGGTACTTCTCCCGAAGCATCTGTCTCACTTACTAAATGGTCTTTGGTTCTACTGAACAATCTCTTGAAGAAGACAAGGAGGAAGAAGAGTTTGCCGGCTTTTGCTCCCTTACTGGCGACTGAGATTGTGCAGGGGTTGTACGCCCGGGCTCAACGCGTTCTAACTCAGTATAAGAGTTCTGGGGCTTCAGTTAAGGTGGAGAGAGAGGCTTTAGTCTTAGTTAAGTTACTGATGCATAAAGAGGCCGGTTGGCAACTAGTCCGACCAGATACACCCGTTCTGGTCTCTGGGTTTGTTCTGCCGGCGGTGGCTTTTGATGAGGAGTTGGAAGAGCTTTGGGAGTCTTCTCAGATTGAGTTTTTAAGGGAGGCTGAAGCTAAGTATACGCATAGTATTAGTACAGTAGCTAGTGAGTTGTTCTTTGAGATAGTTAAGATGGCCCGGGAAGATGCTGAGTTATTGAATGCCTTAATGAGTGTAGTAATTAGGGAAATGGCTGCTTACGGTACTCAGGCTAATGAAGAGACGGCTCGGATGAGATATGCTGGTTTAGCTCTATTTAGAACGGCTTCTAAGTACATTCATAGTAATGATGGTGTATTTAGTGTGATCTTAGAGGATTTAAGAGCTCCGCATGCCCATGTGCGTTATATGGCCTTTTCAGCCTTACAGCACTTTGGGTACCACCGGAAGATGCCGGCAGTTGTTTTAGAACCGTTTATGGCCGGTGTATCTTCAACGGATATGGCAGTAGTAGTGGAAAGTGTGCTTTGTTTACCGCATATTTTAGAAGTAGCCGCCTTAAGAGATGCTTTACGTCAGGACATTCCTTCTTTTATTCGTTTAGTACTTGATTTATCCAACCGAGTGCAGATTGAGTCTCTTTCTTCGGTTTTGGAAGATATTATTGTCTTGTGTCCAGAAGAGGCTTTAGCTATTGCGCCTGGGATTGCTTCGGCTATTGCTACTTCGGTTTTGCAACTACTTAGGGATGGTGAAGGTGAAGCTGAAGTTCCTGAGGAGAAGTATGAAGTAATTGATGGATATATTCGCACAATTGTTACGTTAATTGATTCATTGGACCGATCACCAGATGGAGTGAATGCTATTATGCTAGCTACTAAGCCTATGCTAGTGGAAGTAGCTCGTTCACATCAGGACTTTATTCCGGAGATTTTACCGATTGTATTAGCAGCTACATACGCATTGAAGAGTGTTGAAGGGATGTACGAGTTCTTAGAAGAGATTTTGAAGATGCCGGCTGAGGACTTACTGGTCTTCTCTTGTGAAGTATCGGAAGTACTTGATAATTACATTATGTACGGTAAAGGAGGTATTTTGGTTTACTTAGGAGATATTATGCGAGTAGTTGGAGAGATGGTGCAGGGATATGCTTCTGATTATGACTTTCCGTACACTTGTCGGGTAATGGAGTCTATTTTACTGAATACAGCTCGATTATTAGGAGATAGGGCGGCTGAGATAGTTCATGCTTTAATTGGTATGGCTGTTTCTAATAAGGAAGTACTTAATGAGCCTATGGCGGCTGTAGCTGCGGTTGAAGTTCTTATTTGTGCCATAGTTATGTTCCCGGCCATGGCTTTAAGTGATATTGCTAGCCGGGGTTTAGATGGATTCCTGTGTGAGACTTTGCGTGAGCACCATAAACGCTTTGAACGGGTGCATGATTTGAAGTTATTGTTACTCTTTGCCGGGATATTACTGGGACAACCGGGTGCTGCTTTACCTAATGGTATTCCGGCTGATTTGTTAATGCAACTCTTCCAGTATGCAGTTGGGGCTTTACCGGAAGCAATTGCTTATCGGGAATCTTTAAGATCTGGAGATGAGGAAGCGTGTGAGGCCTACTACGAGCGGGAGTACATGGAAGAGGATCCGACGTACGAAACGCCTTTGGATGAGATTGACTGGCAAGTATATGCCGCTGAGGTCATGCGCACGCCAGGCTGTCTTTTCCAAGAACTCTGGCAGCAAATGCCACAGGGAGAACAGAGTGCGCTCAGTGAAGCCGTTAGTGCCAAGAAATAAACCAATTTAACGACCAAGTAATCACATAAGCCCATAATAAGCACCAATATCTAACTCAAAACTACTCTTACCATTTAGTAACTGAATTAGCACCAACCGTATTGGGTTAGGTTAGGATAGTATTATGTTGATATTGGTAGATAGTATTGGTAGATGGTATTAGTAGATGGTAGTAATTAGATAGTAGTAATTAGATAATAAATCATCATTAGAAAGTAGACTAAATAGAAATTAGAGATAACAATTAGATAGGGTTGATTTGTAGCAATTTATAAAACTAGACTATTTAGATAAGACCTAATAAACAGATTTAGATACTTTGATCTATATTTGTTGATTTAGTATTATCTACAGTAGCCTTGGGTGTAGTACTGGAAGGAGTCGTATATCTCGGTGAAAACACTCTTCATGCCCCGGGATACGGTCTCTTCGGCATGGGCTAGAAATTCGGCTTCAGTTAGACCGGGTACAAATCGGGCCCTTAAACCTTCTGTTGCCGCTGCCGTAATACTAGGTATACTCCCGCCTTTTTCAACACTTTCAACTAAGGAGACTATTTGGTCCATATGCTTACGTAGTGCTAGATAGCCACGTAAGAACTCTTCACGAAAACGGGCCATTCGAGCTGGGCCAATTACTTCAGCATACTCTACTGAGAACTTAAAAGGTGCCGACTCAACTGAATAGAACCCAGGATACGTGCCCAGGACAAACCCAAAATCAATATGCAACATACGCCCACTAGCATCAATCAAAATATTACCATTATGTCTATCTTTAACTTGTAAGATGTAAGAAACTAAAGCATACCCTACTAAGCTCAGAAAGAAACCTTCCTTAGCCTCTTCTAAAGTATTGGGCCATTCTTGCTCAAAGTAGGTAAGGAGAGCGCCTTTACCTTCGGCCTGAAGGAGCTTTTTGATCTGATGAACTGAACGGGCGCCAACGACTGTTTCGATTAAGCCCGATTCAACTCCAGTTACAATGACCTCATAAGGTCTTAAAAGCAAGGGAACTCCTTCGGCCGCCCAAATATTAGCTACAGTCCGTAGGACTTGGGTAGCTAGAACTTCTTGGCGCATATCACTGCCCGTTTTAACAATCACTGAGCGAACGGACCAACCTGGTAGACTAGCAAACTGTGACTCTCTCTGAATAGACCGAATAGTTTGTGGCCATTCGTCAATATGACCTGTTCGGCCTTTGACTTGGCCTGGTGTAGCACTTACCCCGTAGATCTTTTTGATCACTCGGGTTTTGATTGATAAAACATCTAAATCTACTCCAGCATGGGTGCCTAGTTCTTTTAGACCGCCTAAGATCTTAATGGCCGTTCTTAGGACTGCTTGCTTAGTTGCTTGAGTCTTCTCCGGCTCTTCTTCCAATCTATCACTAGGCGGTAAGCTTGGTGATGCCTCATAAACTAGCATAAAAGGCGCTCGTGCGGCTGAATCTAAAGCATGCGAAGCTGCAACGGATAAACGCAACAAGTTAGTATGACGTGTACAACCTAAAGGAAAACAAATTGGGGCCGGTAGGAAAAGGTTCAGGAGGTTTAGCTCTGTAGATAAAGCAGCTTCTCTAGAAGCCCGAGGAACACTTAACAAAGTATCTGAAACCATCCTTAATCTCGTGATTAGTTGGGCTTCTCGTGAAGAAACAGCTGACTTAACTAGCACCCGATCTAAAGCTCCTTTATTCAAGTACAAAGGTCTTGATTTGCGAGGGGCTAAGCTACAAGCGGCATCAGTTAAAAAGGCATGTTGATCCTTATCAGTAAAAACTAGTCCAGATAGAAGAGTAGCTAGGCCGGCCAGTAGAGCACAGTGCTGTTTAGGCCGAGGTCGAACCATTACCTCTGATAGGTTGTAAAAGGCCTTTTGTTGGGTTAGTAGATCTCGAGTGGATGGAGATAGGCCTACTTTAGACCCGGCTGTGATTCTTAGATAGGCTAGATAAAGAGTAGGTGGGCGTCGAACAGTTTTAGGTCTAGGTGTATGTGGTAGACCTATTTGACTGAATAAACCGGCTGCTTCTATGGCGGCTGTATAGGAAGAATCTGTATCTGGTAGGGAAGCAGCTGTAGCTACGGCATACATGGAAAGTGCTAGGGGCAAGTGCCGTTCAGCTTGGGCTGTTCGATAAAGCATACGGAAGAGAGGCCGAGTCCAGACGGGACCTTCTTCGGCTAACATCAGATGAATGAGTTGTGGGAAATGAAAGGCAATGTCCTTATATCTAGTTTGGTACGCACGAAAACAAATGAATTGGTGAATATTTAGGTCAGTATATCGCGTTAAACACTTAATGGCCATCCAAAAGACAAAATACTCTGAATCAAAGGCATGAAGTAGCCAAGTGCGCTTCTCTTCAGCCATAAAAGTGCAAACAAAGAAAGTTTATTTGCGGTTAGTATTGGGCTAAGCCTCTCCGGCTCAGAATGGAGTAGTTAGGATGGTTATAAGTATTTGGTCAAGTAGCTCAAGTCGGGGTTAAGTTAGAGGTGATTTGGCAGAGATTAAGTTAAGATAGGAATAAGTTGAATTGCGAATGAAATAAAAAGAGAATTCAGTTAAGTTTAGATTAGGTTAAGTTGAGTTGAGTTGAGTTGGTTTAGATTAGTTTAGGGGTGTGATTGGGGCGGGGTGGATTTAGATTAGTTTAGATTAGTTTAGATTAGATTAGAGAGGTTGGGTTGAGTTGAGTTGTGTTTGGGTTAGATTAGGTTATGCTGAGTTGAGTTGTGATTGGGTTAGTATTGTGCTGTGTTGAGTTAGTATTGTATTGTGTTGTGTTGTGTTGAGATTAGGATTGCGGTGGAATTAGAAGGTATGTAAGTTCTCTTTGGTTATGCTAGTGTAGTTGCATATTTGGCTGGTTGCGTTTGGTTGGTTGATATATGCTTACTTGCACTGGCACCTAACACTCCTTAGTACCACTTGCCTCTTAACTACTAAATTGAACCTAAGCTAGCTCTAGGATTCTATTGGGTTAGGTTGGGTTAGTTGTTAATTACTGCCTGTAATCTACTCTTGTTTTTGGCCGGGCCTCGTCTTATTATTAAGCAATCTACTAATACAACCTGGTTTTATCTCTATTTATTTGTGACTGGCTTGATTATTATATCTTAGGCTTGATTTTGATGTTTCATAGGCATTGTAGTGCTGTTATACAACCACTGCCTATTGGCTACACAATTTTAGTACTACTAACCCAATCTAATCTAGTCCAATTTAACAAAACTAACATAGTTTAACAAAACTAACACAATCTAACAAAACCAACAGAATTTAACTATTTGGCTTTGCATATCTAATGATACCGTCTTATTTCAACCCAATCATACTCATCTAATCAAAGATACTATCCATTGCAAAGAGTGCCTTTAATAGAATATGTATCGGCTAATGAGTCATATTCATCCCATGGGCTTTGTAGGAGTGTCTTTTTCTATGGGCTTGTTCTGGATAGAAGATTCTCTCTATTCTTATGGCTAGTTCCATTTGATAGCAAAAATAGGCCTGGTTTGACCTGCCGTATTGGCATAATGTTATCAAATATGATATAAATGTGGTCTTTCTTTTTGTTTTAAATGAGAAATATGCTTATCTACCGTAATATGCCTTGTTTGCTTGGCATGGGCATCCTTCTTTGGGTTCTGGGTTTAGACGTTTCCTGTAGTCAAGAAATAGATAACCCGCCCTCGACACTGAGTTTCTCCGCACATAATCACATCTGCTGGACTCTTGGCCACATTCTGAGTGTTTCAACTTTTGGCGATGCAATTCTGATCGGTAACATTAAACCGGATATACGCTGTGACATAGATATGCACAATCTAGTGGTCGGGATTGTCAATGATCATGTGGTTCTAAGGCAACTTGATGCGCAGCCTCCTGATATATTAAGGGATGCTGAATGCTTACTGAACACAATTAATGTTCTTTGTGTTACTAAACTTACAATTGACCACACCACACTTTATGAAAGGTCGGTTATAAAGATAATAGCACGGATTTTAGTAATAATTGATTGTTCTCGTCTTATCATTGAAAACTTGACCCCAACTAGTAATGGGGCTATTTTATGCAAACTGGCGAGCGCTAAGCTTCCGGTCGTTGCCACGCCTACTATGAAGAGGAATATATCTATCTGCCTTCGACTTGGTTCTTCTGAGAACTACATTGGTCCTCGAGAGCGACACGAACATATTCTAAAGTTCATCCTCACAGCAGTTCAAAACAAATGGGTAAAATGCATAAGGCTAGAATCTCCATGCATCACGAATTTAAGGGTTCTTGAAATAGTTAATTGGTGCGATAGTTACATTTTAAACCTAATGACCGATAGCCTAGCCGATGTTCACTTTATAGCGAAAAACCAGGCACAAGCTTATTATTTACTCCTCCGTCGCTATAGTTGTACCTTGATGGGCAATTATTGGTTAGAAAATCCGAAGAACCAACCGCCGCCGGGTTACCTTGAACAGCAGCGCCGCTCTAGTTTTAGTCTCTTCTTGTTCCTTCAAGCCAATCCCGGGGTTTATCTGGCTTTAGATTTATGTACAGCTATTCTGCTTTTGCTGATATGCCCTTCCGCCATACCCTTCACCTACCACGTCAACTCTATTAGTATCTACGGCCAAAAACTAGGCCCGCGCTGGCTCATTGAAGAGATCGCCCACAAAATACTAATCCACGCTAGATCCCACTATAATAAGTCAATAGAAGGATCCATGAGGTCCGATGCCAATCCAAGAAGAACAGATGCCAGGCTATACATTCCATGGCTTACTGCTAAGCAGGTAATAATCATGGCTGAACTGAATAGGCTGATTATGCCAGAAAGTGACATCGAGGTGAAGCAAGACATAATCGCTGATATTGTCCCTCTTTTTGTCCAGGTCACAAAAATCGACCTCACCTTGCAATGTAAACCCCGTTCTCCGAGTGAAGATCAACTCTTGAAGCTACTCCACCATACAGATGCCCGGATTTTATACATTGGATGCATTACCAACCCAATCCTCACTCTAACCGATATGACCAGCATCACGCGATTGTACTCGGTAAATGTCATCATTGCCCCAAAAAGCCTCGTCCGCGCACGTATATACTGGGCTGACTTTTTCCAGTACATCGCAGATCTGTTCATTGAAACCGTTATCGTTATGATCAACCCGAAAGAGTCATGTAATAATGTCTGTTTCTGTTTAGAGACAATCCTGCATGGCATTCTAAAGTCTAGATGTCCAAGTCGACGACTGTTATTTATTCCCGATGAGAAAGCGCCATCAGAAGAACGGTCAGAAGAACTGTCAGAAGCACCATCACTATTCCATGCCAACCGGACCAGCTCGAACCCGATATTGTTTGACTTTGTGTTAAACTATCTTGATATTCACAACCAGCCAGCATGGCTAATTGAGCTAGTATTTGGTTGTTTACGCTTCACTAACCCAAATACTTGCATTACTATTACCGGCCTCTATGAACACGGCATTGACCTCGCCCAACTTGCTAAGATCCTGCCGTCATTAACCAAGAAGGTGCACCATTCTAGCATTACCTTGACCTTATCTCATATGGATGTTTTTGGATGTAACTTTTTGGACACTATCTTTCGCGATTATAAGGGCGAGTTGGCTAAGCTTGCATCAAAAATTGTACTTACTACCAAGGCCCAGACCCCACCCCTACACCTTAATGTTTCATTAATCTATTACTCTAATATTCTCCACCAAATCTGTGCTTTCAGTTCAACATATCCATTTGTTAAACAGCTTCAGGATAATATATCTAAACACATCTGGATAAGCATCAATATCTACGGCCTAATCAATTTTGATCTCATTAAAACCCGCGTGCTGTTACAGCCCCCCATCAAGCTCCAAGCCCTCTCTATCGTTGGTGTCGTCATTGACGAACCTCCATACTACAACCCTGGCTTCCGTACCTTCTTAGGCCATGTCACTATTGTCTCCTCCAAAACCCAACCATCTAACATAAGTAACGCAACCCTCCAGGCAATCTCCGAGACAAAACTCTATGAATGGATAGATCTTTCTTTCGGCCGACCCTACCCAGTAATTATCCCAATGAAAGATATACCACACAACAGCGGCAGAGGCATGCTCGTCGCCACCCAATGCCCAGTCCAAACCGCTCTTTTATAATAAACCACCCCCATCCACTTACTTTTATTAGCCCCACCAACTCGTCCATTTTACTACTAACCCAATCTAATCTAACCCAATCCAACTCAAACCAATCTAACTCAAACCAATTCAATCACCACCAAAAACCAAAATCTTTCCAAACCCTTTCCAATTGAAATTCAGCTAGAGTTATTTTGAATTTTAGATTTCTTCTTTCCCATACCAAAACCACCCAATAAATCAAAACAAACCACACCAACCCAATATCAACCTCACCTAACCTAACACAATCTTAACTTCACCTAACCCAATATCAACTTAACTTAACACAACTTAAATCAGTAAATCCATTGATTTATTAACAATCTATTCAATTTCACCATAACAATCTCTACTTATCACAATCCAATCTAATCTAACTAAAACAATCTTATCTTAACTCAATTGCACCTTGACTTATCCCGGCAAAGTCTAGCTGCATTTTGACGCAAATCTTCCATTGCCTCAACCGGGTACCCATCTATCGCCTGAAATAAAGACTCACTTGATACACCCTGAGCAGATACACCCAGTACATCCCGAGATATCAGCCCCCAGGCCACCCAAACCTCTTCCTGCGCCACTTTATATACCTTAGCCACCACTAACTCTAAACAAGCAACTCCAGCCGCACAAATACACAATGAAATACCCATCGTACTTACCGCCAACAACTCAGCATCACTTAACTGACCACCATTCACCACCCGGACGGAAATACTATACGAAAACCGACCACTCACCAAAACAGCCGAAAAGACCCGCGACAAAGCCAGACTCAGCCCAGCAGACCATTCAGCACCTTTACCCACTAGATTAGCATGACTAGAACTCACTATTACCTCAGTAGGACCCTCTTGGGCCGTAATAGAAAAAAGGACCCAAACTTCACCCTCACGATAGGAAAGGCCAGCAATGCCCGGAAGACCACTAAAAGACTCAAAGGAAGTGAGAACAGGCGAGTAGGCTACCATTTGCGCCGTAAAACTTTTTTGCCTATGAAAGGAGTCCTACTTCGACGTGTTTGTCCGGCTGGGTCGATCAATGGGGCCATATTAACTGATAAAGGTCCGATTGTTGCCCAAGAGAATATTCTTGAAGGAATAGATGGTAGCCAGGTTCGACATTGTGAAAGAGTTGCTGGAATAGTGAGTGAAGGCAGTCGAGTTTATCTAGCCAGTCAGTCGGGATTGTTTCTTATGGAGGACAACCGGATTAAAGTCTTAGAAAAAACACCTCTAATTGGACCAGTTAGACTGTTGGTGAATGGATCATGGGTAGTAGCAGTCACTAAGCAAGAGTTAGTGATTCATAAGGCACGAGAAGGACTGATTAGGTACGCGGCGTATGGCCATCAGGTAATTAGTGTAGCTGTAGCTGGGAAGAAGGGTTTAATTAGAGTCTTACTAAGTGTAAGTAATGGATATGCTGTTCGTACTCTTCAGGCTAATAAGGGTCAATTAGAAGAGATAAGTCAAGTGGCTGTGGATAGTACGGCGTATTTACTGACGTGTGCGGATGAAGAGGAATGGGTAGTGATCGGTCGTGAGGGACTAGAGTTAGTTAAGGGAGATATGCGACGACGGATGACAATTGGCAGTCCTTTAGTTAGAGCGGCAATTTGTACTGGGGACTTACTAGTGCTAAGTCTTTTTGGGAATGAGATTTGCTGGATTAATCGGACTACCGCGACTGTGCTTAAAACAGTGCGGGCCCAATGCTTAATTGAACGTTTTGAACGGACTAAACAAGGTATTATTGGGTACAACCGATTGGGTGATGTTTTACTGATTAGTGACCAGCCGAATGATAAGATAAAGCAGTTGCGAGTAGGCCTAGGCCGAGTAGTGCAAATGGACGTAGCTACAGAGCAGGGTCGAGAAGTACTTTATTTAGTCAGACATACTAGCCAGGGAGCTGTAGTAGATAGAGTTGCTCATGAGCGACAGATTACTAATTTATTGCCTAGTACGCTTCCTCAGGCAGATACACTTAGTTCTGAACTTAAGGCGGATGCCCAAGCAATTAGACGCTTAGCTGTCATGCATAAAACCATGATTATGCAAGATAAAGAAGGTGCTAGTTTAGTTAATGCTGCGAATGAAGTAGTGCGTATTCCCGAAGCTTTAGGAGCTGTTTATACTAAGAACCGAGTATGCTATGTCTTGCGTAATGGTAAGGTTGTGGTAGGTAGTCAAACATGGTGTCTCTTCTGTCATAAGAATTGCCAGGGTTGTGGAGAAGAGTTACTAGCTGCTCGGGTGGATGGTAAAGGAGGTATAACTGCTGGGGCTAAAGGAGTTTGGGTTTTCTCCTGGGCCGGTGAAGTAGAGTACATTGAACTGTCTTCCATAGTGAACTTAGAACTATCACCTCGAGCAGCTACAGTGTGTTGTACTGAGGGCGTATCGATTATTGATCGTAGTACAGGGCAGCAGGAAGCAGTTCCTTTATCAGGGCGTTGGGTAGCTGAGTTTCATTCGCAATATTTAGTGAATACCTGGGCGGGTGGGTTGGATTTAGTATCTAAAACGGGTAAAGTTCTGGCTAAGATTAGAACGGGTCCCGTGCTAGTTAAATCGTGGTCAACTGATGGAGAAATGGCCGTTCTGAACTGTGAGACTTGTGTCGTATTTATTGGGCCGGGTACAGCTAGTGTGTACACTCAGCCGGGTTTATTTGCGCTTGGGGACTCAGGGTGTTTTGTCTTAGATAGCAAAGTGGCCCGACGGTGTGAATTACAGCCGGAAGGGTTTAAGCAGACTAGTGTAGTTCAAATGCAACGAGATATTCATTGGGCCGTGCCTGTATGTGGAGGACTCTGTGTGGTTTATACTACTGGCCCGCGTCTTTCTCTGCAGGGCCAGGCTTTACCTAGTAGTGGCTTTGGAGTTAGTTTTTGTTGGGGTGGAGTGCCCTTATCTGATCTAGAGTATTTAGGATGGAGTGTTTTTGGATGTGTGCGGGTAAAGAGTGTTTATGTATGTTTGGGGTGTAATTCAGCGGAAGGCATTCGGGTTGTGTTGTTAAAAATAGATAAGAAAGAGATAAGAGAAGTGGCTAGTTTATTATTAGAAGGTGAGAGTGGGTTGGGTTTAGTTGAGGAAAGTTCTTATCTTATTATTAAAACTGTAGGTAGGACGTATACTTATCAGATAAAAACAGGAAAGTTAGTTGCTTCTTCATTTGTGCCAGCAGTGAATGTAAATGGCAGTCGGATTAAACTACAAGTAGAAGGCAAAGAGGCGGTGTACATAGACCGTAGTAAAAGTCTTTCTAGATCGATTGAGTTGCTTAGTTCGGGATGGTGTGTTTTGGGGCATGAACTAGCGAGTGGGGGTGAGGTATCTCTTTTAGAGGTTAAGTCACGAGCGGATTGGTTGGTTACGTTTAGACTTCCAGAAGGAGTTGTTCAGGTAGTTAAAGGATCACCATACGCTATATCCAATCGGCCTTCTGTTTTTCTAAGATTAGAGTCTGGGGCTGTTTTCCTGTTAGAGTGTTTGTCGGCGAGTGAGCTTCAAGATCTGGTTCCGGTAGAAGGTCGTGATTGTGTTAATGAGGACTCGGTGTTTGTGCTGAGTGAAGATCCATTGGTTGAGAATATGCTATGGGAGGGCAACATTCAAATTGAAGCACCGTTCTCTTTATCAGCGATGGCCAGCCAATTGGGCCAAGACAAACTACCCATCTAGAAGTCATTGCAGCTCTATTACTGTCACATAATCAATAAACTCTTAATAAAGACGTAGTGTTTATTCAGGACTAATTTATCCGGCCGTACTAACCCAACCCAACCCAACCCAACCCAACCCAACTCAACTCAACTCAATACTTAACTTAACTTATTATAATCTAAATTCTGAAATCAAAAGTACCAGATATAAAAATAGAGAGAAATCTGTTTAAGATATGAAATTACTTCTGGCAATTTGGGCACTCTTGATTATACTGGGGATGAGTATTCTTCCTATCAATATGCAGTATGCCTCAAGACCTTTAGATTGTGCTACTAGTAATTCTGCTACAGTTCAGATCAATGACGTCATTTTAGGTAGCGAGTACGACCAAACGTTGGCTGAGGCTAAGGCCATGTTTATGGACAATCTTCATCTACCACACCTACTCTCATTTCAAGCAATGGATAACCCCATATATACCTACGAGAGTACATTGCAGAACGGCACATCCTATTTGATTGCTCCAGGAGTCTATGATCTCATGTTAACCTTGGATGCTACTGGTCTAATGACCACAGACAGGCAAGCAACCCTGCTCAAACTACTGCGAGATATTGACAGCAGCACAATGAAGCCACACTGTAAGTCAAATCTTCACGAGCTAAGCTTCACTGATGTTCGCAGTGGTCTTCAGCTCGACATACTTCAGAAGCAGCTTGAGCAAATATCTAATTTGGAAGAAGTCCTTACTACCTACCGCCTCTACCTTCCGGCTCCCACTCCATCACAACTTCGCAACCTCTTTATGACTTTCTACAGCCATGCCAAAGCTGATCTAGCCCAGGTGTTTGTTGAGTTACAAAATAGCCGTAAGGCATTTGCCCGTGTAGTTGACTACTATGCTGCTTCCCACTCATCATTTCATCCTATTTCTTTGCCTTTTCGCGACGATATATCCCTGAAAGGCCGAGTCATATCTCTTTTGATTCAGAGCACCATTGACAACTTCCACCACTTATTTAACTGGACCAAAAAGCATCCGCTCGTTCAGACTAGCCAGAATGCCGACCAGCACAACGATAAAATAATGCAGTATCTATATGATCAGACCGTGCAGTTTAAGAAGCTTAAACAATACGCCATAGCATCTAGTGTCCGTCCTGAAGACATGAATGAAAGGTATATCACCCGACCGAATCTAAGCCTTAATAACTTCAAGCAATTGGTTCTTCAGCACTTCTATACCAAAGGAAAAGAGATGCTTCGCTATCTCAACCATGTTCTTGATAAGGAACAGGCCTATGCCTACTACATTCTCTCTCTTCAAACCAACAATCCAGACACCAAATCTGTCTTAGATGTTTTAGATCGCCAATCTAAATACTTAACCACCCAAAAAGAGTTTCTTATCGCTAAACAAAAACATCTCAACCAAATCAAAAACCACCAACTTCCGGTTGATTCTGCGTCGTACTACTTCACCGCTACCCAGATCAATGAGATACTAAACAATGACCATCAACTACCCGGGAAGGTTGAAAACAACATTCTTGCTTTGCCAACCAACGCCATGCTAACACCCGAGCTTAGTTCGCAAATCTGGAAAACACTCGATCACAACATCCACTCCTCACTCTTTGAAGCATTCCAAAATTCCAATTCCCCCAACCCACGCCAGGTAGTCAAGACCGTCCAGGAAGACTTAGAAAACTACCAGAACGTCAAGCCCGCAGGATACGACCGCTGCTACCAAAGCATCACCCGCCGCATAAATCAAAAGATAAACGATGCCGTCCGAAACAACACACCCGAAAACTTCCCTTCCTGGTTCCAAACCAAAGATACATACTATAATCTCTCTAAGGAAGCCATCACCGCCAACTCTATAAACCACCTTCGTCAAATCGAGATAGACCAAATTGCAATACTAGCCACCCATACCATACACCAACTAATCGACCGTAAGTTGCAAAACACCCAGTGCCAATCCCTAACAGCAGACATCCAACCCAAATTAAACTCCCTTTTCGATAGTCTGGTGAAGAAGTTCTCCCAACCCCAACCCATCGCCGTAGACCAAGATACATCCACCAATACAACGGGGACCAATACAGCAAAGACCAATACAACACCCACCAATACAGCAGACACCAATACAGCAAACACCAATACAACGGGGACCAACACAACGGAGAACAATACAACAGAGAACAATACAACGGGGACCAATACAGCAGACACCAATACAGCAGACACCAAAGACCCCACCACCATCTTGATCGACAAAATTATCAATTACTTCAAAGTCAACAATGTTACTCTAACCGCCACCGCTGTAGCGGACCATCTTTACGACGCCTATCCAAAGCCCACGGACCCATCCAGAACCAACGATCAGGAACAGAACCCCGCTCTCTCCAAGCAACAGGGCACCAATGCCGCCGAACGGTTTGTAATGGTCTATAACGAAATGGTCCTCAACCTACAAGCTCGACTCCGCAACAACTACAAATCCATCGGCCTGGTTATTCCCTCCGACCGCAACGCCGACCTAAACTACATCGATGGCGCCCTTGACAAAATCCGCGCAATTCTATCCATCCATCTAGACAACACCCACCAAATTATCTTCGAACTTGCCAACAAGAAGAACAAAGCCGACAAATCCTACACCGAGTGCCTCCAAACAGCCATGCCCTATCTCACCGACCACTTCCAAGACATAGACCAAGTCACCCGCACCAAAATCGAATCCGTCATTAGAGCAATCCTACAACCACCCAGCCCAACATCATCCAACTCAACATCAGCCACTAACTCAAAACAACCCAAAACATAACTAACTACACCTAACTCAATACTAACTACATCACACCTCAACTAACTCAACTCAACCTAACTCAATACCAAATCAATACTAACCTGTTTATTTCAAAAGATAACAACGTCAAATACTAACCTAAACCTAACTATTCAGCCAAACTATCCACCTAACACCATATCAATAATCAAATAAACACTAACCTAACCAAAACTACTCCTCCGAGTCACTTTCTACAATAGCGATAGGCTTCTTGCTCAAAATCGGATACTTCTTATCTAAATCAGCATAAGAAACCAACTGATCAGATTCTGGCTGACCCGGTCGTAAATAGTAGTATAAATTAGCCGGTAAAGCCTGCCCCTTCTGCTCCACCACCTCAATAACCGGATAAGTCAATGAAGCAAGCATAGCAAAGAAGCCCTTATGCAATCGCATGTAAGCCTCATACTCCGGATGGTTCTTCCGCTCTAAGTGCTTCTCAAAGTACTCCATTGATGCAAACCGCTTGTTACAATACCGACAAACATACTCATTAGGCGCCGAAGACTCCTTACTAAAGATAGCACTATTAACACTAGAATTAATCAACTGGAACCTTTCAGCTCGATTTTGAGCATAAAAAGCCCCTGATCGTTCTAAAGCAGCAAAACTCAACGTATCTATCTTATCTGTACTCCGAACATGAAAAAGTCCACATTTAGTCACCATCTCATAAGGATTGTCATACTTGCACTTACAGTAGTAACAAAAGTTAAAGATCTTCCGTAAGGCTAAGATGTACAGATCAGCAACTGAATTGACTGGCACTCGTGATTCAAAGCCCTTTAAGGTCTCAAATACCTCAGGGACTTTAAATAGAGCTGACATAGCCTTAAGTATCTCCTGGCACTGAACACCAGAACTAGATAGAGTATACTTATCTGATAATTGCCGACCTGACTCTCTAAGTGCACTACTAGACGTAGGCGTAGGTAGAGATTGACCCAATACAACTGATCCGGGTGGTAGTTGAACTTGAACTTTCTCTTTGAACTCTTCCAGGGAAAGATCTTCTAAACGGACATAAAGAGTTCGACGGAAACCTTCATGTACGCCATGTTGAGATACAGCCCAGTCTTTTAAGCCCAGTTCTTCCTCCAGGACTAGAATAAAGTCTCTAATCGTTACATTCATCTCAATGTTTTTGATAAGGGCTAAACTTACAGTAGTATTAGTCTCACCAGTTGTATAGGCATCAAATAGATCTGTTTTAAGTAAATCGGGACCATTATTACTATCTAAACTTAACTGACACTGTCGACTGGTTACAAAGTCTCTAAACTCCATGAATACATCGGCAAAGGAAGATCGTTGGCATAGATCTATCTCGGCTAACCAGGCTTGTTTTTCGTACCCTTTCAGTAGCATTTCTTTGATATTGGTATCATAGTACTTTTCAAAGTAAGTTTGGTAGTTGTAATCGGATATAAATATTTGGTTGAATTCATCTTCCATTAAAAGTCGGGCTTTTCTTATCGCAAATTCATAAAGACCAGTAAGTGTTTCAGTTTCTTGATTTTCGGTATCTTGGGGAAGATCTTCTGTATGTCTGCGCTTATTCATAGATAAAAAAAAAGTAGGCCTGGTCTATCTAGATTGTTTGGGCTTGTTAGATCCCGGTCCCCAATTGAGACCTATATGGTCGGGGAACTTGAGGTACTTCTGGGAGGTTTTCTTTTTGGCATCTTGGGTGATTGTAAAATCAATGATAATTTTTGATTTCTTTTGATAGTTGAGGATTTGGTTAAAGATAATGACTTCTGGGGTTTGGCTGGTGGAGTTGAGGGCTTTGGTAAGGGCTTGGTTGTAAGTATTGGGTTGGTGGATGTGGAAGTACTCGGCGAGGGCGAGATAGACTAGTTCGAGAGGGGCTTTGGTTTTCATGGCGCCGGCCCGGCAGTGGGAGAGGGAAGCGGTGTAACCGTTGTGCTCGAGGAAGGAGATGATGGAAACTAGAGGGGCCATAGGAAGTTTGAGGTTGGTAGCGATGAGGGACATGGTATAGAAGAAAGGGGCATCTTCTTCCTCTTCCTTGGCCATACTAAGCATGCCGTGGATTCTTCTATCTATTTGGGCGGAGGTGAAGGCCATTTCTTTAACTCCGCCGGTTTTGGTTTGGATAGTGGCTTCATCAATTGGGGCTAGAACTAGTTGAATAAAGTCGGGATCATGGAGAGGGGCCTTCCAGAGGGGGCCGTAGAGAGAAGGTTTGCGGGCACAAAGAGGACAGGCTTCGGGTAGGTTGGCTTTGGCGTGGCGATAGGCTTTGCCTTCTTGGCGTAAACTAGGGATTTCTAAATGGTTGAGACACTGGCATAAGAAGAAAAGAGAACTGCCTTCCAGTCCAGAGTTATACTTTTGCTCAACCGGGTCTACTACAACAAAGACGCGTATAAAGAAGTCCATATAAAGACTAATAAGTGGTCGAATAGTTCTTTTGAGTTTAGCGGCAGTTCTAGAGATGTAACTGAGAATGATGCGAATGGCTACTTCATGGGAGTAAGTATTACTGATTGAGCAGGCTCCATACTTCTTAAAACAAGCTTCAGGCGGACTGTCACAAAGTGCCTTCAAATCAGTGGAAGTAACACAAAGTAGTCCACCTGGGGCAATGCTTTCTAAGGCCGATTCAATATAAAGGGCACACGAACCAAACGGATCAATATCAATTACATCGTACTTGTGCTTGCGCTGGAGCATAAGCACTCGGCAATCTTCATTGCAGACTTCAACTGAGCACTCGCCATTATCAACTTCTTCATTAACTTTGGCTTCAATTCCGTTAGCTTGGCAGTTGGCTACTATTTCAGCACAGGCTCGAGCTGATAAGTCATTCATAACTATTCTTCGGCTTCCTTTAATCTCGCGGCAGTATCGAATAGCTCTAATTCCGGTGGCTGACATACACTCTAAAATGCTTAGAGAGTCTTTCCCAAAATGTTCTTTATAAGCATTGATAATACGAATGGTCATAGTGCGGTTAAACTTCTGCACTGGATTATAAAATGCGTGTCCTTGGACAATAACGCCTTCTTCTTCAACTAACTGCATACAAATTCTTTTGCAATCAACCGTTCCTACTTGAGCTTGTTTTGGCATAGATTATTTCAGCCATTGTTTATGTAATTATCTAATCTTAAGATCTGTCTAATATTATATCTGCAGCCGAGTTAAAGACTCTATAACGTCATCATTGTTCAATTTATTTAGAAACTACCACTTGCTAATGCAGTAGTTACTAGTTGATAACTAACTCAATACTAAGCCAAGCTGAACTGAACTATTCCTATTAGAATAAGACTTATTTATGTTCAAGGAAGTTCAGTATGGGGGTTCTAGCTATTCTGTATCTCGTGGGAAGCCAACGACCAGCACTCATTTTGTTTATTAGATCTAGAACAATTAGTACCAGTATAGTACCAGTGCAATCGATTTGGCTTTAAATTTCTCCCAAGCACGTACTGGCACTCAATATTACGTTGAGTTAACTAATAAATACTAACCCAATACTAATTGTTGTACATGAGAATCGCAACACTACTTAATTAGTGGACAAAGAGTTTAGAGATCGTAAAGAATCAAGAGACTAATCTTTATTGTTAAACATCATCTGGGCTACATGATGTTTTCATTACTGATGCTGGGTTAGTAGTTGGTAGTAGAGTTACAAGTATTAGATC
>NW_026250567.1:0-2546 GCF_024244095.1 Nematocida homosporus | reverse complement strand
CTAATTTAGAGAATTTGCTTGGCTAAGACTAGAATATCTTTGATATTGATATAGTATAGTCTATAAATAAAATGTGAGATAGCAACTTGTAAAATGAACAAAAGGTTAAATGAATACTCTTTGAATGCTTATCAAGTAGTTTGCTTGGTTATTGGATTGGGTTGTGTCTGGTGTAGTGCTGATGAGGATTCAGATAAGATGGGGTTGTTTGATATATCTAAAAGGCTCATGTTAGATATAGATAGTCAAATAGTATCGGTTTATGATGAGATAACCAATGCAATAAAAGAGCTGAGAATCTTAAAGAATCAAACAAAGCAAATATATCGAATAAAGCAGTGCCAACATGAGGCTTCTGAGAACATGAACTCAACCCAAAGCGATTGCAGCTTCTCTGACAAATCAATAGAGAGACTCAGGCAGGAGGAGGCTTATTTGATATCTCAACTAGTCAGAGAAGAAGTAGTACAGAAAAGTATTGATGTAATTATCCGGAAACTAAGTGAATGGTTATATGAATGTAAGAAGATCCGGATACAAAAGGAATCGCGAATAACAAACATAAATAAGCCAGAAAATCTAACAAAACGACTAAACCAAATTGAGAGTGACTTAAAGGGCCTACAAAAACGATTCCTCGAATTAAACAGAAGCGGATTTGAAAGTGCTTATCTAATCCCAATACTAACTCAATACAATACCATCCTATTGGGTTAAAAACCCAACCCAATACGAACATGGTAACAGAACTAATGGAAATACTAACCCAATTGATATATCAGAATGGATTCATCTAACAAAAGTTATGGAATCAAAGATAGATCAATTCTTGATAAATGACAAACTCAATACTAACCCAATAGGATAATTGAAGGAGCACTAGCTCAACTTGATGATATGATTAAAGAAATGGAAGTCAAAAGTGAAAGTGTAAGTAAACAGATTCAGAACCATCCAATTCACGAACTCAATCAATCAATACTAACCCAATGAAACAGGCATGGACGGTAAACTTCATTCAGTAGCAAATCTGCTGATCAAGATTCTACGTCATCTTTTAATAGATATGAACTTAAACTATCCGAGTTGGATTAGTATTGATTATATACTAAGTTAGACCCAGAGCAAGAAAAGCTTCTTCGGAAGTTTATAAGTAGCAGCAACAAATCTATACTAAAACCCACTCCTGTTTGGAGAATGTTTGATATCAACGAGGATAATCAATTCAGAAAGTATGGACTATCTAGTACTGCGTTGCAAGCTAAAGATTGGGTTTATCTGAAACTTGATTGGGAAGAATGTGAACTGATGGAGTTACTAGATGTCTTAAAGAAGTTCAGCAAAATCATGCTCAATGCGGAAAGTGCTGAGATATCGAATCCTCGCGGCCCTGCTGGTTTATTAGTCCTAGTCCAGCTCTTAACACTGTTCGAAAACTCAGAGTTGAATGCTACGAAGGCACCTCTTGAGATTCTTATTACTATTGGGTTAGTATTGGGTTGGTATTGAATGATGACAAGAAACGAGAGCAGTTCCGAAACCAAATCGAGGAGATCGAAGAGTCGCGATACATTATCCGCATGAGTATTCATGGACTCACATCAAATGTGCAGAAGTTCATTTGGCCACTAGCAACCCATTTATCAATATCCAAAATAGGTCTATTCCACCCCAATATGACTAATATAGACTTTCTTAACGATGTCAACTGGATAGACAAATTCATCCTCAGATTATACCTAAAATACCAATACTAACCCAATAGGAGCCAGAAAGGCAAAGATCTCTCAACTTGTGAATGCCTAGATATTGATACTAATCTAGCAGTCGCCTAAAAGTTTATGTTACAGGCCGTACTGAATACCTTCAAGCCAATACTAACCCAATAGGATGGCATGAGCTTATGCACTTCATTAGAGGTATCTGATGACATTTTAGTATTTCCATGGCCATGAGTTGGATATGGCTCATTGGCCAACACCGACAGAAGTACTTGGATATGATAAGTTGAGGTTAGTATTGATTGGGTTGGTATAAAGGTAAAGCAGTTCTCTTTTGGGTTGGTATTTGGATTAGTATGGGGTTATGATAACAATACTAACCCAATACGGCAATCTGGTACTAGCTTTTACTTGCCGGAGCCAGGAATTATGCTGCAGGTGTTGGCAAATAGACTTGAGTAAAGAGGTGTACGTGTTAGTATTGATTTGGGTTAGGCATAGATCAAGATGAATTATTGCTAAACATCGATCCGAACAACATATTGCTAAGCATTGGGTAGTGCAAATCAAGGCCTCTTGTCAACGAGTATACTAAATCTGTTTATATCATAGAATATGATAAGAGATAAGAATTAGACAATAAAAGGAGAGTTTATTACTTTAAAGCACTTTCAGATAAGAAAGGAAGAGAGCGAAAAACCTGAAAGTATCTATCTCTCTTTTGGGTTGATAGCCACTTTCAAAACATTCGCAAAATAGTGCGAACTCAAGTTAGTATTGTATTGAGTTGGTAGCTATAAAAAGGGTCCACTTAATACCAACTAA
>NW_026250539.1:0-1142 GCF_024244095.1 Nematocida homosporus | reverse complement strand
CGTGAATCTTAGCGGCACAAACCTAAAGCCCCAAAACATCACAGTTCTTAACCTCGATGATTATCTGGCCTCTAAAAGTGCTTCATCTGGATTCGATCCGACACTAAGTCTTTCTTATGACGTTCTAATTCCCTATCTTGACTCTGGTCTTAAAAGGTCAGGCGCTGTTGGTGATCTTTACATACATGATATTCCAAGGGACTTCCATCAAACCCTATCTACACCGGGCCAGCAATCGGTGAAGCAGCGCATAGCTCGATTCGAACAGGCAATAGCGCTTAATTCATCTACTGCCAAAGCATCATCCAATCCCTCTATAACCTATGAGAGGATACATTTACTTGACGCCAAAGACCAATCAATTAAAGGCCGTTCTTTATTCCTGAAGAGTTTCCCTCAACTCATCCAAGGCCCATATTATAACCCAGTGCGCCGCTCACAGTCCATTGCCAAAAACCAATAAAGACATCTTCTAGTCAACAATCATCCATTAAAACCTAATTATACTACCAGTTGTAGTGCTGTCATACGACCACTATCCATTTTCTGCACCATGAACTTGATCACTATTTAGTACACACGACTTACTAGTACTAATACTAAGACTAACACCAATCCAATATGACGTCATCTTATTCCAGCTCAACCATATTTACTTAATAAAAGCCCCTACTCGCCGCAAGGAATGTCTTTAAGAGAGTATGCATCAGTTAAGTATTGAGTTAGCATTGGGCACTACACCAGTCTGCCTTGAATTTCTAATGGGTCAAAGAGTTCCACACCAGCTTAGGGCAAACATATATACAGTCGCACTTCATTCTTTTATCTCATATACGCACCAGATTTGACACCATTTCAAAATACTTGATACATCCAGCCCAAACCATTATATGCCTACCCTAATACTAACTCAATACTAACTCAATACCAACCCAATACCAACTCAATACCAACCCAAACCAACTTAAGAACAGCCCGGGCCCAGACCTATAAAACCCAGAACAATTATAACGGACATAGTACACAAGTCTTTCATACTTAAGATTAATTTAATGAATAGTATCAAAGAGATAAGATTATTAGCCATGTAGATTAGCCAGAGTCTCTTGATGAAGAGCTTCCAGTTTATCACCAAGCACATT